>NW_022146289.1:386970-517104 GCF_002938485.1 Sitophilus oryzae | reverse complement strand
TTTCTATCGCAGCGCGCGTTTCTGTTTTTGATAACGCGCCACCTCCTGCAAGATCGAATTGCGGCGGATGCGCATCTCCAATTTGTATTCGAAAACGAGTTTGGTAAAATTAATTAGAAAATGTCGATAATTAAAAGTGTATTTACGGTGAATCGGATTAATTAGTGGAGCGCTGGCGATTGTTTTTATTTTAGCTAATGTATAAAATATTCTGTTTGTGTGTTTACTTTGATCATCCCACGATATTAAATTATTTACATTAATTTTTGTTGTTTTTGTTTTTTTGCATATAAAATGTAAAAAAGTAGTAAACCATGATATTTACCGTTATTAATTTACCGTTAATAAATACACTGCACAAAACAATTATCGCATATTTTTTAAAAAAATTGGCGAAGGGAGGCACGTATAGCCGCCCATACTAAAATATGTTAATAAAAAGTTGGTAGGCAGTTCTTTTAGTTTGAAAGTAAAGGAATTTTTCCAATTTTTTTAACTCAAAAACTGCGACTTTGACTGATTTTGATGTTGAGAAAAGAGGTCTCGTTTTTTTATAAGGTCTGCCGCTTTTAATAAGATGTTTGCCAAATCATTTTGGCAATTTTCAGTACCCGTATGTAATATTCGGTCACAAAGTTTTTAAATGTTTTTCTAAACTGGATGAATTTATCCTGGATGGGAATAATGACAGGTTTACAAGATATTGGAATTAGAAGAATTTCAGGAATTAGAAGATAAAGTTGTACCAGATTTTTATGAGTGCAACTGTACACTCAAATCGCTTGTCGCTAAGCTTTTATATAATATAAAATTGTGTAATGACATAATAAAAGTTTTAAAGAAAAAGTTTATTTTTTCCTTATTCGATTTTTTCTTTTTAATGTATTTAAATAAAAGCTTGTTTTTAAAAAGTTTTTTTTCTTAAATTTATTTTTTACTTTTTAAGTTATGCTGGTTTCTCAGTGCCATACACTTAAACTCAATTCTTTTTCTTAAATAACTACCTATGGGCATCTTAATAATATGTGTATCGATTTTCATAAAAAAGGAGAACTTAAAAAACGACAGCTGTCAAATTTGACAGTTCAAATGTGGCCAAATAAAATGAAAACCGACTATGGGGTAGGGAGCATCCAATATAATTATTTTATCAAAATCGGACAACATTAAAGAAATTTTTTGGCAGCTGCTAAATTTGACAGCTCAATTTTTTTTTTTCTTTCATTTTAGCCATGGCCATTCCTTATATATCAATTTTATCAAAATCGGACAACTTTGAATTTTTTTTTTGACAACTGTCAAATTTGACGGCTCAATTTTTTTTACGGCTTGGCTTTTTCGTAAAAAATTTGCAGCAAAACATTTATATTTAAATTCATCAGTTATTTTTCTTCTTCTAGCTGATTTGTTAATTCGATTCAATTTGAATATTAACAAAATTTGCCATGTCCATTGATGGACATAATAGCAATTTGTACGTAGCCTCTTTAGATTGTTCAATAGATGATTTATTGGGTATTTCTTTTTAATTCTTGTTTGTAACTCCTGACAGTTCGGAGTAGTTAATTAAAAGACGTAATTTACTTGATTAACTACGTGTAGTTTTTCTTCAAAAAATACGTATTTTCCTGTTCATTAACTACACGAAAACTACGTTAATAAACTATGTATTGAAATTATGAATAATTCTCAATACATGAGGTAATAATAGAGATAATATGATGTAAATATTATATTTAAAGTCATATTTCTTCTGTTTTCTTAAATACATTATGTGTTTTTAAAGCTTCAACTTATTATAACCTCACCTCAAACCTTTTCATATTTGAAAGTTACATACATAGGTTACATAAACTACATCCTCTTACATAAACTACATTAACTACCAAGGGAGTTTAGGTAAAAATAACATGTAGTTTTCTCGAACCCTGCTCCTGGCATGTTTTTTATTTTTAATTTTCTATTCTCTAAAGTTAACACCTCAGTAGATTGAAACTAAGAAAACGGCGAATGCAGATTCTGTGGGGAAGATGGTGAAATACCAGTACACCTCATCACTGAGTGCGCCGAGACGCTGACAACCATTCGTGCCATACTTTTTTGGTACGACTGATATTGGAAGTGGAGAACACCCTCTGCAAAGAACACGTCCCAGATACTGGCTTTGGCTCGCCTGGGACTGTATGATCAGTTAAATTCGAAGTTTTGGTAAGAACTTCGATTAACGTATTTATAGCAAAGTAAGTATAGACCATCTAAAGTAAATACCTTAATATAGCTTTGATTTGGAAACAGTTCTTGTATTTTTAATAATTTCATTAAGAAAGACTGGAAAATATATATTTTTATTTATTTATTAATATCTCTGAAACTATCGAAATGAATTTACTCATCTCTTAGAATCATCTAAAATGATCTGAAAGGAAGCCAAAAATACAATAATATACAGGGTTTACATTTAAAAAAATAATCTCGATCCCTCACACTCTTTAGCCAGTGAGCCACCCTGTAGAAGTTAAAATATTTTCCCGAAATACATTCTAACACATACTTTATATTGGCATCTACAGGGTGAGTTTCCTACGATGTTCTCTATGGGTATCTCGGAAACCACTGGAGATAGAGAGTCGGTTAAATGAGGAAAGAATTGCAGTTTTGTGGGGACATAAACATACGCTTTTCAGATTTTTTGAAAACGTTCATGGCTTACTAGATATTTCGAAAAAACAAATTTCGGCTATTTCAAAAATTGTCCTAATTCAATATAATCTATTTTAGAGAAAAAGTTTTCAGATAAAAGTTGGCCAGATAATTACATCTCTAATAAGTTTGTGTTCTCCGATTTTTTCTAAAGCCTGTAATTTTTGACATATGACAAAAACATATGTTTTTTTAAATGGAAACCATAGTTGGCCATGACTTCGTAAAAAGCGCCATTTTTTAAGCTTTTTAGCGATATAAGCTATAATATATTTCTTTCAAAAAATTACTGAGTTATAGCCAATTCTTATCATTTTTAAACAATTTCACTTAGTTAGCCATGGGAACAAGTTCAATCGTCGTTGCTCTCAGTAATGTAAAACTGTCACATCCAAACTTTGTAAATTAAAATAAATAAAAATAGTAAATATGGATTTTTCAAATAAAGAAAAGCGTGTAGGATTATTGGTTCAACTTTTCTTGGCCATACATTTTCGAGGATATGTTGACCGGTGAACGTTACTTACGTTTTTTAGAAAAGTTAAATTTAGGTACTCGCGCATCAATAGAGTAGTTCCAACATGACTTTCATTATACCACTCCCCCTTATAATGAAAGAAATGTTAAAAATTATTTATATCATAATTATGCAAACTCAGGGATAGGAAGAGGTGGACCAATAACATAGGCCTCCTCGATCACCTGACCTATCCATTTTAGATTTTTTTAACAAGGTTTACAAAAAAACTTAAGAATTAAGAGACGCACTCGAAGAGGCTGTACTTTTAGTTTGTGTAATGTAAATTGTAAAGAACCGTTTAATAAAATATTCTATCTTTTTATAAGTTATAAATCATAACCGAATAAGAATACCATACCAACTAAGTGAAATTTGTCAAGAAAGATAAGAATTGGCTATAACTCAGTAATTTTTCGCAAAAAAAAACATATTATAGCTTATATCGCTGAAAAGCTTAACAAATGGCGCTTTTTATGAAGTCATGGCCAACTATGGTTTCCATTTAAAATACATATGTTTTTGTTATATGTCAAAAATGACAGGCTTTAGAAAAAATCGTAGAACACAAACTTATTGGGGATGTAATTATCTATAAATTTTATCTGAAAACTTTTTGTCTAAAATAGATTATAATGGAATTAGGAACAATTTTAAAAATACCTGAAATTTGTTTTTTTCTAAATATCTAGTCCTAAGCCATGAACTTTTTCAAAAATCTGAAAGTCGCATATTTATGACCCCAAAAAACTGCAATTCTCCAGTAATTTCCTAGATATCCATAGAGAACATCGTAGGAAAGTCACCCTGTATACAAAATTTCTAAGTTTTTTATTCTAGTAGCTACAGATGCCCAACGCACTATTGCCGGACCCTGTAAATAAAGTTTTTTTTTTAATTTCACAGAAAGGGGTAAAGGACTTTGAAACAAATATTTTATTTTTTTCCATAACAACTGTTAAAATTGCTTTATATCTATCGAAAAAGTAAATAAAATAGTACTTTAACCGCAAGGGTAGATTAAATGATACTTTAACAGCGAGGATAGGTTATAAACTTTATTTCTGCTCGCACGTTTTTTATTTTTTCTGTTTGGAGCTTGCCAGGTACCAAAGTCGTCCTGATGATGAAGTATAACTTCGAAACCGGCCGACGAATGGGTGGTCTTCTTGACCTGACAAGCTTTAAAGAGAAAATTCACACATACAGCAGGTGTACGGCTGCTAAGTGCTTTTCTCAAAAGATACATGTGCAATAGTTAATACATGTAACGGTAAGTTGAAAAACGTCCAAGAGGTCAATCGTTTATTTTACAATACTATTATTAGTAGTAGTAATGTATGCGTCAGAAAGTTATTTAGGGAAATAAAACTGAAAACAGTTGTGTGTTGTAGTTAAAGAGAAAATGTCGAATAAACTCGGCAATAAACCACGAGGGTTTCTTTTAAAACAGTACAGGAGCACTATAAACATGGGACCGAAAGAATTCACATTAAAACCCTAAAGCAGTGTAAGTTACGGGAAAATAAGCCGGTACGTCGATAGAAAGGAAATAGAGATTTGTTCCGTAGATTTCCCTCAAGTACAATTTTTCCGGCGCTGCATGGAATGCAACAGTACACAGAAGGATCGCTATCGTATTTTTATACCCGTACACGCTTTTCAAATGAAACTTTTTACTTGGCAGTTTCGGTGCTCTTATTCTCGTACGAATGCATATTTTTTGCTGCTGCACTGTCACACGAGGCCGGAAAAACTCATTTATTTAATTTAGAGAATAAATTGAGATCCTTGCATTTTTGTATTATGTTAATTTTAAAAATATATTTTAATTTAACGGCTTTTTTTGTTATAAGGATTAATTTGGACAAAATCTACTTTTTTACCCAGATTTCGTACGTTGATTTCCATCCATATTACGGTATTTTTATACCCGTACACGCTTTTCGAATGAAACTTTTTACTTGGCAGTTTCGGTGCTCTTATTCTCGTACGAATGCATATTTTTTGCCGTTGGACTGTCACACGCGGCCTGAAAAACTCATTTATTTAATTTAAAAAATAAATGGAGATCTTTGCACTTTTATATTATGTTAGTTTTAAAAATATATTTTAACTTAACGCATGTTTTTGTTATTACGATTAATTTGGACGAAGTCTACTTTGTTACGCAGATTTCGTACGTTGATTTCCATCTATACTACGGTAGGTATTTTTTTAAATAACAAGGGGGCCGAACTCTCCAGGAAACACTGCAACCTGTGAGGCTTTTGTGATTGTCCCCTTTTTACGTCTGCACCCATTCTCCTATTCCTGTACCTTGCACCAACTTATGCAGGTCCTTGACAGGATGGGAGCATAGTTCTTCCGATTTTAGCCTAGCTTTTCCAAATGAAGAGTGTCGCTTGCGATCCAGAACCTCGCAGTAACATATTATGCGCTCCGCTGTTTCAGTATCTTTATCGCAGAGTCTGCAGCAAAGACTTCCTTGATACAGGTGGAGCTTGTTCAGGTAGCACTTGATATACGTCCTGTGAAGAAACCTGTTGTAATCCGCACTTTATTCCTGCTAAGCATTAGCAGTTTTATTGTGGTTTTAGAGTTAGATCCTTGGATAAAGGCCTTGCTATGCCTGTATCATTGTCTGTTTCTCCAGTGGACATTCTGCCTTTTCCTGATCCAGAGTTTTAGTGCATTACGGGCCATACATTTGGGTATTCCCAGTACTGGCTCTGGACCAAGAATGGATGCCGATGATCCTTGCCTAGCTAGCTCATCGTATTTTTCGTTGCCTTGGATGCCGCTGTGGTCCGGCACCCAGAATAATTTAATTCTGTTCCTTTGTGCCAATCTCCCAGTTCATCTAGGTATTCCCGACGAGTCTTATATCGATACCTTTGAGCTTATAAGCGCCGCAAGTGCTACCTGACTGCCTGAGCATATATTGATGAGCTTACCTGAATAAGCTCTTCTCATGTTTTCTCTCGCACATTCATATAACGCTATACAGACTGAGTGTGTGTATAAATTGAATATTGCATGAGATGTCCCGACCTCATTTGAGATCAAGTTTAACACTCTTATCTTAGTAATAGGTAGTGACCTAGAGTATACCTTAGTAATAAAAATGTTATTTTATTACTATAGTAAGTATTACTTCGTAGTAGATTATATCTTAGTAGTAAAAATGTTGTTTTTTGCAAACACCACAGTGTTGATCCAGTGGAGAAAGATTTTCAGTGGTATTTTACTACTATTACACTTGGGGGTTGGAACCTTCGTGACAACAGCAAAATAAAACACTAGTTCGCCACAATACAACAAAACACTTTACTTTTGCACTGGACGCGCGTTTTGCTAACCATGTTAGCACCATCAGCAGATGATTACAACTAAACTAATATATAAATAGTGGGCATTGATATGGGCGCTCAGTTGGTCCCCACCAAGCATGGCAATGCACATTGCATTCACCAACTAATTGAATCACATCAATTCTCTTTGTAGAATAACTTTCCATTTGCGGCAAATCTCTGAGAAATTTTTTTGACTAACTGACACAAAATATTAACTAGTTATTAAAGTTGAACTAATTAGACAGCTATGTTGAAGTAACGTCAGGCATATCACAGCCTCTTAGATTTTATCAAATAATAAAGATCTACACTAAACCATAAAATTAAAATATCTATGAAAACTTTTGTTTCAGGGGTAGGGACCCCTGAAAATTAAATAGTATTTTGAAGAGACATGACTTGCCCATTGAATATCAGAATAATATACTGGGTGCTCCGTTTAAAATAAAAGAGTAACTTGCTTTTGAAGGTTATTTTATTTATTTATCGTATGGCTCATATACATGCAAGAAAACCAGACTCTTAAACATAAACATAAAATAAACTACAATGTAAGTGAAAACATTACAATGTAAATATAAAAAAAACAAGTATATGATAAAAAGACAACATAAAAAAGCTATTTACGAACACTATATTTTAACATCTAGATACCCTATCCATTCCAAAGCTGCTAGAGAAGCATCCAGAAAGTCCCTCCAGTCTTCACCATAAGGGCGTAGGTTGCACTCTCTAGTTATGTGATGGATGGTTTGGTGAGGGGATCCGCAATCACATTCTGGGGAAGGTATTTTATCCCACTTATAAAGGGAATCCGCACATCTTCCATGACCAGAGCGTATCCTATTCAAAGTTGACCATATTTTGCGGTTTAGATCGGTACCCGGTGTCTGGTAATAGTTATTTTTGAACCAGGAGTATAGGTGCGCATCGGCCACTTCTCTCCATAACTGAAGCTACTGTTCTCAAGAATTGTAGCTACTGCTTTTTAGTTGTTCAGCTGTTCGCAAAGGTGGATTTCTCGACTTCAGTCTATTCACCTGTAAAGCAGGAAATGTTTCATGAACAGGTAGAGTTGGGTTTGGTTTGGTATGTTTCTGCATAGATTTGAAGGTAGGATGTTACTTAGAACTGGAAGCCAGTAAGCTTTTAAAGTTGATCAATGTTCAATATTAATTTTGTCTCATCCTGTGTAACTTATTGGGTTTGGTTTTAATATGATTAAAATTACAGTAGTTACTTTAATTCCAATTTAGGTAGATTTTATTGAAACTTAAAAATTGTTCCTTATTTTTGAAAAATGTTAAATATGTCAAAAACCTTACATTTTAGTCATATACTTCGCTAATAAAACTCACATTTATTTTTCCTCTAGAATCCGTAAATTAAATAATACCTATATAGGGTGTCCCATTCCAAAAAAAAAATTTGAGAACCCCTTGTAGAATCCCCTATATTTTTAAGGGCTCTGAATTAACCTACATATGCTCACAAAATTTCAGTTCAATACAAACAGTCGTTCACCTTGGAGCCTCCGGGTCGTATGAGAGGCACCTCCCTGTATACAAAAAAGCAATAAGGAAATCAAAGTTGTAGCATTTTAGTATAGAGGATCACGATTTCATAAGAAGGAAATACACGAAAAAAGAATAAGCAAGAACAAAAATTCAAATCCTTTCTTTCTATTCGACATCTAAACGCGCCTCCATTGAGAATCGATTCTTTGTTCTTTTGCAGTGTTTCGTTTCCGACGTTCAATTTTTAAAGATCGGAGCAAAAACAATCTCGAGGGACCGCTATTCTTAACCTATTCATAAAAAAATAATTTGTATATCGAAGGAATAAATACGATTTTCGTTTTCTCATTTTTTTATTGATCTGGATCAGGGATATATCGAGGAAGTAAGGAAAAGACAGCTAAAAGTTTTTTAAGGTATATTTTGGTTGAATAATATATTCGGGCAAATCGTCCCAAGAGATCTTTTCTTATTAATAATTTTATATCCGAAGTTTTTTTTTTCAGCTTAATTATATACTGCATTGAAAGTAGACGGTAATCATAGTTATACTTTAATAAAGTAGACTTTAACAAAGATATTTAATTATTTTAATAACATGAATATTTTTTGAAAATAAAAACTAATTCACCACAAAACAACAAAACACTTTACTTTTAGGGCAACGGCCTAACAACGTCGAAACACCGGTTCCCATTAGAACACCGAAGTTAAGCGACGTTAGGTGATACTAGTGGATGGATGGGTGACCGGTTCGACCTGTATCGTGCTGTTGTCCAAAAAAGGCAAAAGTGTAAAATCTATTTACACACACTGCTCATTCACGCCGGTTCGAGGCCGGATGAGATCGGATATCTCGTGAGTAAGAGTCGATTTAGACACTTTCCAAGTCGGTAAGCCATTGACCATGATATGTCCGAGGACCGCGGTTCGAAATCCGCGTAAAGAAAGTAGGCCCCGTCCAGATTAGCCTTGCAGCAAAAAGGAGACGTTAACTTGAAATCTTTTCTTTACTTTACGTTTACTTTACTTTTAAACACTTGACGCGCGCCTCGCTAACCATGTTAGCATCATCAGCAGATGATTTAAACTGTTTTAATAATTTGCTGATGATGCAAATTTTGCATCATCAGCAAATTATTTTGCTGTTGTAACACTAAAGGTTCCAAGCCCAACTGTAATTTTAACATAACTAATCGAATTCTTTAACTATCAACTTTACAGAAAAGAGAAAAAGCTTATTAATATGTCAATTTTATTAAAAAAAATATCGGATGTTTTTTTTTAAGTTCGCCACTTTTAAATAGTAAGCTTTGGATCCCTTATTGATGATCTCTCTTTAATGGTATTCTAAAACATATTTTTCCAGCAAGACAAGGCACCGCCGTAGACCGCTGAAGTTATCAGCAAATTTTTGCAGCTAATTTCGAGAATAATTGAATAGCTAACCAGACCCCAGCCGTTGGACGTTGAGGCCGCCGGACTTAGCGCCTATGGATTTTTATCTTTGCGGAAGACCGGTGCTGTTCAAAGCCTACTTATTTAAAGTAGGAGAATTTTTAAAAAGTATATGTCTCGAAGAGGAATAGGGCAAAATTTTATTTTTCGTTTTATCTTTGGAAAGGTGGTCAAAGAATTAAAAATATACGGGGTGCCCCATATAAAAAATCAATTTTAATATTAATTTTACAAAAATTATACTTAAACCATTAAATTCTACGTAAAAAGGTGCTTTGGAAATGCTATCATAAAAATACAAAATTTTCCATAGCAAAAAAATTTTTTGCGATTTGTTAAAAATGCACATATTTGAAACACACCGCGTAACTCCGAAACGGTAACAGTGTGCGGCTTTCACCATCATGTTTTTGATAAAAATTGAGCTCCCGACACCGATATTAGTTTTCGTCTATCTCCTTTAAAAAAGGGTGTTTCCCTTTAAAAGCGTCCAACTTGGCCCACCCTGTACATTGTGTTATTTATAATTTTACATTCAATTAAATTTAATAGACACTATCTATAATATGGAATAACTCATAAAATATTAAAACTGGCACTAGCGTTGTATTATGTTATTTATAGGCCATATCCATGTTAAATATATTAAACATGTGGTAAAATTGCAAATTATTATTAATAATATATCTGTAATTATACAATAAAATATAGTTAATATAAATATTTATGAATAAATTAGAATATATAATTACTGGTTTAAATATTCGTTCTTCTAATCGATATAGCTGACCCGGCTTGCTTTTAATAGCTTATACATACTATAACAGTGAAGTGGAGTTAACTGAGTTTTTTTTAAATATGTTGATTTACCAATTGTCATCATTTATTTAGCTATTTTCCTGCTATTTTACGTTGAATTTTTATTCTTTAATGTCTACCTTGTCACTGATTTTCAGTGGACACCAATTATTATAAATATGCCATAGGCGTACATGACATGAGGTCTAAATTGCGGATGGCGGATTTAGGTAAACCAAGCCTAATTTATTTAAATCCAGAGGCACTACCGTGCCCACGTCAAATTGAGCACAGCCGTGCCATCCTTTTATCGAAGGTATTAGCGGCACTTTTGACCACCCTGTAACTTCGTTGTGGATCATGCATAAATATTAATATTCACCAAAATATGAGGACTTACTATAGCTGACTAGTTTACCAAAATATCTAGTAATTATACCTCATAGTATATGAACTATCGCTTGTCAAATTTCTTTAATTTCGATATTGACTCCTTGACACATTATCAATATTCTAAGGTACTTCTAGATGTATCCCAACTGACTATCCAGTCGAGAAAAAAGTAGAAAACTAGAATTAGTCGAATTGATCTCGTCTGATTTTATTTGTATATTAATATATATATATATATATATATATTAATATACAATATATATATATATATATATATATATATATATATATATATATATATATATATATATATATATATATATATATATATATATATATATATATATATATATATATATATATATATATATATATATATATATATATGTATATTGATATATATAGTATAACAACAATAATTCAAGGATTACAAATTAGTGCTACTCAAACTTCTTTAACTTTGACAGTGACTCACTCACCGTTATCAAAATTCTCCTAAGAAAGAAGAATTCTCCTAGAAAAAGGTACTCCTAGAAATGTTACAAACGTCAAATTTTGAATTTTAGGTAGCATTAAGCTTATAATGAAAGGAAAAAATGAAAAATCTCAAAATATCCTTATGGATCAAAAGTTAGCTGTCTATTGTATTTGACTAAGAGTGGGTCCCATGGGACCCTCCACTGCGGCCGCGAGTGCCTATTGTGGCTCAGGCTCTACAAGCTCTTTAATATCAAAAGAGCGCTAAAGTTCACCTTCAAGACCCAGCCTTTTAACATAGGCCGTTATGTCCGAGGGTGATATCTCCTAGGTTTGATAGGTCTAGCGTGGGTCCTCTCCCCAGCGGGGCAGGTACACATAACGTGCTTCATTGTTTTGTCATCCTCCATACAGAGTCGGCATTTAAGTCCCAGTCCCATCCTCTGTAGGTGTGATATCAGCCAGCAGTGGGCCGTCTACACTGCAGTGAGTGTACGCGCTCCATTCCTACCAGCCTTTAGGAGTTCTCCTGTTCTATGTTTGGATGGCAATGCTAGGATTTTCTTGGCATGTTCCATTCCGGGACTGTCATTCCAGTCCCGGAACGTCGCACCCCTAACCCATTCGCAGAGCCTGTCTCTTGCGAGATTTTTGGAACGCTAAGTGTCGGTTCTGGGCCCACGAATTGCGAGCCTACACCAATTTTGGCGAGGGAGTCAGCACGTTCATTTCCTCTAGGTCGACATGTCCCGGTATCCATATTAGCGACAGCTGTCTAGCCGCTATCGGTAACTGAATTTCCTGTGATGGTAATAGAAGAAAACAGGTGATAGGATTGTTTTGAAAATTTGGATTTTTATATAAAGGGATCTGCTCCGTCCATCTAAAATATTATCAGCGTTACAGTGTTGCTGAATCATTTAAAAATTGGTAGCAGCTTTGTTATTTTAAACGTAACAGTATATTATTACATTTTAGGAAACCACTTTAATATCTCATTTTTTTTTAATATACCAACTTATACCTATTGCACGATATGATATTCTCTACTAATTAAAAAACTGTATTCTTAAGGGCACTGTTTAGATTTAGTTAGTTATCGAAATGGTAGATTATTCTTTTATAATTATGGTGCCGGGCAATTGTCAAGTCGTTATAATTATTACAGAAATAAAGATGTCTTATATTGATACTAACAATTTATATCAAAATTGTTGAATAGGTGCTTAAAGAGAAACCAAAATATAATAAACTCACTTGATTTTACATGAGATATGACAACTTTTTATAGGGGAAGAATTGTGTTGCGATACTTTTTTTACATTCTAGGTTTTTGATGGGATAACAATTTTCTGTATACTTTTCTTTTCGTGACTTTTGTCAGTATATTTTAATAAATATTCTATCGGGGCGGAGGGAAACGCAACAAATCCAAGATCATTAAGATCGCTCCAACCGTTTATGAGGTATAAATGGTGTAACTAATTCCACTCTATCCAAAAAAATCCTTATGGGTTTTTCGCCACTGCACTGCAAAAAACCCATAAGGATTTTTTTGGATAGATGAATCCGCCACATAGATATAGACATTTTTTATAATTCCACTCTGTTTTATTTACTTAGATATATTTTTTATAATATCTTACTATACAAGTAGACATGACATAAAAATTATTAATTACCATGCTATTTTTTCTTTCTGTTTTTTTTGTATAGCAACGATACATTAAAAATAAAAGACAGATACTTACCATAATAAATATTCACCAACAGACAACAGCCCCTTGTTGTTTACCCAAAAAAAACACTAATACTGTAAAAGCTGCGTTACATAGGCTTATAGGATTACGTTAAAAAATGAACATTAATTTAGCCCAAGCGTCCGACATATTTTCGTGAAATGTTTATTTTTTCAACGGGGTAATACATCGACGAGCTTGTAACACAAGGCTCGAAAAAAGCGGGTTAACTAAACAATATAGTGTTCAAATATTTTTATTGTACCAGATTGAGGGCTACAATATGGCTTAACAAAAGAGATCTAAAATATTCAAAATTAATAAGCTATGAGATTTGTTTCATAACAATGCTTATCTTACACCAGGTAAATATTAATTTTCTATCATTTTTCATGACTTAATCGGGGTCATATTATATACATATACATACATACATACTACCATTACTCGCTGACGAGTATTCGACACGTATCAAAAGATGGTCACGCAAGGCGTTTTCTTTCATGAGCTTTTGTGTGACTGAAAAGCCAGAAAGATGATGTTATTTGCCTACCGTATTGTGAACTGCTTCTTCCCAATGATTCTGCATGTTAATCCCCTTTAAGTTTTCGTGGAAAATGTCTTTGTACCTTTTGAGTTGTCCACCCGGCCTCCTCTTACCGTCTACAAGCTCACCGTAAAGCAGAGATTTCGATATGCGGTTTTCTGGCATTCTACATACGTGACCGGAATTTCTTTTAAGCGGGATTTTGTAACCATGACTTCAATACTCTCGCAGTTAGCTTTTTCAAGGACCGATACGTTTGAGACATGATAGAACCACCGGATTCTTAAGAGTTGTCTAAGGTATTTGTTGCAACTTGTTTAATGCCTTCATGTGTCGGCGGTACGGCACCCAGGTTTCGCTCCCATATGACATGATGGGGATTATAATTGCTCGGTATACTGCCAGTTTCGTTTTTGTACTCAAGTCATGATTGTAGAAAACCTTGTCTTTTAATTTCCAAAATGCTCTTGAGGCGCTGCTAATCCTGTGCTGAATTTCAGAGTCGATATTGGCCGTTTCCGAAATCAAACTGCTGAAGTAATTAAATTCCGCTACATATTCCAATAGTTCTTCTCCGATATTTATAGCATTGTGGTGATCTTCCGGGGGAGTGCACATGATTTTGGTTTTGTCGATTTTTAGCTTAAAGCCCAAAGCCTCGTATGCCCAGGTATATATGTTCAGAATTTCCTGTAATTGTTGTAACGTGTTTGCAACTAGAGCGCAGTCATCAGCGTATTGAAGTTCTGTGATGAATTTTGTACGTGTTTTTGCCCTCAGTCTTTTTATTTTGAACAGACCGCCGTCATATCTGTATCTAATAATCGGAGTCATATTATATATTAGTCAATGGTCTACCTACTTGAGGAGTTCTACAGTTCTAGGACTGTACGATCTGAACTGAAGATCTAAACTTTGTCAAGCTACACATAGTGCAGTTACGTCGAACGATGCGATCTTCAGTTTTAGGACTGTCAGTTTTTGAACAGCAGAAAAACTGTGCTTTCACCACACACACACACATATCGTCAGTTTTAACGAATGATTTTTCTAACAGTCAGAGATTTCTCGTGTTTTTGTTATGGCAAGAGCCAATTATACAGACAAAAAAGCGTTTCTGGGTGAAATGTTGTTTGTTGCAATGTGAGTTTTAGTGCAACAGATGACCTTATAAACTGCCTCAGAATGCGTAACACATGTTTTAATGAATCTTTAAAGATGATTATGAGTGCATTTCACTGGTCCGAAAACGGTAGCAAAATATGCGTTCGGCATTTAACGTTTTACGTAAAACTGGCTAGGTATTTTTACCACAAATGGAGAAGGAAATTAAAGATAAAGGATTATACTATATCCGTATTGTACCACATTTTTAGACAACTTCTTTATTTTTAAGATTTTGATGGTCAAACATCAACAAAATATGCCTTTTGTTTGGACTAAAGTTTCTCGAAAATAAAGACATAATTTAAAATTCCGCTACAATGCGGAAATTGATTGAAGTTTTTTGATTACAGTGATATACACTGCCGGGCATAAAATTAGGGTCACCTCCAAATTTGCGATTATTTTTGAAGTTTTCGGGTTTTAGAGATTTTTACGAAGTATGGCATAGTTTACTCACATAATTCAACGATTTTATCGTGATTTCGCTTGGATAAAAATGTTGTTATAGTTTTTTCAAAGGTTTGATAAAAAAGGGTCCCTCTCCGAAATTCTTTAGTTCCATTATATCAGCGTATTTCTGCATTCCATGTATGGTTTATCTCTCAGTTACGGATTGTTTGCGTTAATATTGATATTGTGTTAAGTAAAATGGCCATAAATCCTGTTGTTGCGGAACGAATTGTAGCGAGTCTAGAAAAAGGCCATGGACAGCGTAAAACTGCAAGAAACCTAGGTGTGAGTCTTTCCAGTATGCAACGAGTGTCTAAATGGTACGAAGAGACTGGTCTGCTCACCCGAAGACCTGGTTCGGGACGAGGAAGGAGTACAGTTAGAGATGATCACTTTCTAACTAATGCGTTAAGAAACCGAACGAGTACAGCAGTTTCCCTACGAAATCATTTGCAAGAAGTTAGAAATGTAAACATAAGTGTGGACAGTTAAGAGGCGACTTCACGCTGCTGGATTATCCTCTCAAACCATGGCTACCGGACCGCCCCTTTCCCGTGAACACCAAATTGCAAGATTGACTTTTGCACCAGAGCACTTGGCTTGGACAATAGAAGATTGGAGCCGCGTATTGTTCTCCGATGAGGCGCGATTTTGTCTAACAGGTTCAGACAGACGTATGAGAGTATGGTGACCACAAGGCGAACGATATGCTGGAGTATGTATAGCCGAAAGACTTGCATTTGGAGGAGACTCAGTTATGGCATGGAGAGGCATATCCTTTCAGGCTCGCACGGAGTTAGTGTTCACTTTGAATGGGACTTTGAATGCGCATAGGTACATCACCGAAATCCTAGAAGACCATGTTGTACTATTCATGGGTTTTCTTGGGGAAAACGGAACCTTTATGCAGGATAATACACGGCCCCACACTGCTAGGATGACTTCTACGTATCTCGATCAGGTTCAAATCACGTGATTTGTTTGGCCACCGCGAAGTCCAGACTTGAATCCCATCGAGCATGTTTGGGATGAGATGAATAGACGTTTACGGAGACATGTACCGGCCCCCAGAAACTCTCAAGAGCTTCGTAATGTACTGGTGCAGGAATGGGAGAATCTTCTGCAGGGTGTAATCCAGAACCTTATCCAAAGCATGCCGCGTCGTCTACAAGCGGTTGTCATAGCTCGAGGAGGAAATACTCGGTATTGAAACCTTGAGATGTTTTTCTTTAATTTATGAACTATGCATTATTTCAATAAACTAAACCAAAACCATAACAATTTTTTTTATTCAAGCGAAATCACGATAAAATCATTGAATTATGTTAGTAAACTATGCTATACTTCGTAAAAATCTCTAAAACCCGAAAATTTCAAAAATAATCGCAAATTCGGAGGTGGCCCTAATTTTATGCCCGGCAGTGTATAATCTATATGGTTTTGTAACAAATTGCTCGCTATTTTATGGCAAATGCTGAGGCTCTGCAAGCCTTAATCAAGCCTTAATCCAAGCACGTGTGTTTGGAATTTTAGGTGTGGCCTTAACACAACAGGTTCGGGCTATACCTTAGATATATTTCTGAAATATAATATATATTTCCTTCGCCCACACACCCGCTTTACCCGACTCCTGAGAGCGACCCGAAAGTACAGAGTAAAAGACTTTTAAATCCTTAATATAAAAAAATACAAAAAACCTTCAACTGAACGCCTTGATTTTTGCATTTTTTTAAGTTCCTTTCGGAAAGCACTTCGCAAATTGTTCATTTTTTTTTCTCTAAAAATCAATAGTAATATTTGGAGTTGTCAGAATTGAAATGGATCCAGTCCAATTTTCTACTATTTTAAGATTATTGTCTTTATACGTTTGTAGAATATTATTTTTCCGTAGAGAAATGAACCAAGTCATACTTCTCGCATTAAGCAGCTATAGCCTATTTATCCAACTTGTTTTTTTTTTGTAATTAAGTAGCATTAAATACTTTCAGTTCACTGATTCAGTTCACTTCTGAATCCCTCATTTGTATCAACAGTTTTAGAAAATTCCATCAATTTTTCATAAGCTTTAGTTTTTTCCTGTCTGTTATTAATTATAGTAAAGTATTTAAATATTTAAAAAATACTTATTATGCTTTCGATTTAATATGTTTGAATCTCTATTTCAATAAGATGAACTTTTTATTAAAGTAATAATTAGTAATTATTAAAGTAAATTAATTTATTGCATATAAACTACACAAAACAATTATCGCATATTTTCTAAAAAAAATATTAAGTTGAAAAACAAGACACCTTGAATTCTGACTTACGTTTTTAACTAGTTTGGATACTGTAAAATAATGCTCCTATGCAATCAAAGAGTCGGCCGATCGGCTCTATAAGTATGTATTGTTTTTACTTTTACAACTAATCTTATTTAAATAGAGATGCAAAAATATTAAATAAAAAGCTGAGTATTTTTTAAATATTATTTCGGAAACGTATAGTTTTCCCGTGCTCATAGTCATCGCTGAATTTTTTTTTTGTTTAGAGAATGTTTGGTCATTACAATCTGTCTGACTGATTAAATATAACTTTATAATAGCTGTCTTAATAACATAATATGTAAAAATCAGACATGTAAAAATAAGTAAAGTTCATTTATTTCTTTTAGTTGCCTTTCTCACCTGGTATCTGCCAAGGTGTCATAGGACGAACACCACAAACACGCTGGTATTCAAAGCACATGAGAGCACTACTGAGAGCTTTCATTCTTGTGAAAATAATTAAAATAATTATTTTTTATAATTATTATAAAAAGCACATTATTGAAGTGAAACTTTCTTACGGGCGCTGGGACTATAAATTCAAGGCCGTGACACACGAGCTAGCGAGACGGTCGTGGCACACAAACTAATGATAACGAAAAGTGGTAACGGCTTAGAAATACGTAGTGACGCGACGTGAATTTGTGAGCAATCCACGTGTTTATCAAAAATTTCGATATATTATTACAAATTTTGTGAAAGTGAATCAAATTATTACGTGTAACAAACTGTTTGTTACACGTAAAAAACTATTTGTTACACGTAAAAAAACTATTAAAATTAAATATTTTTACTTAATTTTTTAAATTTATTACTTTTTAACATTTCAAACTACACTTCTTCAAACATGTCCTTCAAATCTTTCAATTTAATAGCTGTTAGCAAGAAGTTTCAATTCAAAAAAGTGAACATAGTACACACACAATTTTTTTAAAATTTATCTCTATTTAGAGATTAAATGAAATTTTCATAATTATTCGCAAACTGGACGTCGTGTTCTATTTCAATTCCATTTTGCAATGTTTCGGTTGGTCAATGAAATTATAATTTGTTTTAAACTAATTCGATTTTTAAACAGTAATATTTAATTAAAACGCATTTATAGCTTTCTATATTTTATTAATTTATTTGTTTATATGTATTAAACTTATTGGCTGAATAAACATTACATATACAAAATTCGAATTAAAACTGGTGCAGAATATTTCGAACGAAATATGAGATACGATGAGATTAAATATTGATTTATATTTGTAAGCTATTTATAATAAAATAATTTTAAAATATTTACTCAAAAATTACTAGAATTTTTTAGAGTAAAATTACAGTGATTTGGTTAATAAAAATTAAATTACCTAAAACGTACTTTGATTATAAAAAATATTCAATAAGTATTTTTTTTAATATTCGGATTCTTTCACATTGATCCTTATAACCAATTTAAATCGAGTTATTACGATTTCTTAAACAGCGTCTACACTATGCGAAAAACTCTTCGAAATATGTCAAGGTCGCATTTCGTCGCTCAACTTTGACGCATTTCGATTTATTTCCAGTTGTCTTGACCCACTTCGGTTTGCCTCGACCTACTTTCGATTCTTAAAAGCGCCTGAAGAGGGGATTTTTTGCGTTTTTTGTTGCCTCGTTCAATTTTGTTTTGTTTTGAGCTATTTCCAAAATGTGGCGGTATCTGTATCCGAGGCAAAGGATTTTTTTTTCATAAATCTCAGTGAAATAAGTAAACCTAGACTTTCTAAAATAGCTGTTGTTACGATGATATTTCGTTAATTACATCTCGTTTTTATGTTATATTGATTGATATATATTCCACAGAATTAATATTTGAACACGCGTTTATTAAATATATAGTAGATATTTAGGAACAAAACTTTTCACTTAAGCTTCAGAAATATAATTAAAATATTTTTTTGATTTAATTTTATTATATTGAATTAGTATATAAAATTGTATATGATATGTTTGTTGACGGTCTTAATTGATTAATATAAGAGTAGTATTGTTTGATGAGTAATACTGGTACTCAATCACGATGATGAGTATTGCTTGATGGGTAATACTGGTAACATTATCAATATATCCGCTTGAAAAAATTATTAATTGACCCGATGTCAACAAAAGTATGGTCCACGGACATTTTTAAAAGCAATGTTCTTTTATTGTTCTTAAGAGAAATCTGTAAACTGTAAACGATACTTTTATTAGCACCCAGCATGGTTTCATATAAATCCATTCAACTAGTATTTATTATGCATGGATTTAGATAATTAAAACTAGAAAAACAAAACCAAATTCGTAAGCTAAACATTGCTACAGGCTATAGTATAAATGTTACTTTACCCTAACCAGAAATAATAAATAATAAGACGATTTTTTAAATAATTTTGTGTATATTTTGTTCATGAGGCGCAATACCGTGGATAATAAGCCGATAAATGGTAGACCGCTAGTTAGTCACTGTTCTATTTCTTTTGCTGTCTTGAAATTAATAATATTAGACAATGATTAACACTAAATATTGTTGTATAATCTTCGAAGAATAGCTAATTTAATTTACCATCGGTAACTGTTTTCATATCAATTTTTTCATGTTTACTTATTTTTCTCAAGTCACCACAACGTTTCACCTTGATTACTTCGTGCTATTTCACAAAATAGTACGATAAATATGTATAAGTCCGTATTATAAAAATTAGTTCCCACGTTTCTGCCATCTGAAATTAATTCCATTTCATCCTTTCCTGCATTTCGCAGAGCCTTGAGATCATACTTACTGGAGAAAGCCTTTTACGCGGTTAACGATTTTTTTATTAATATCTAGGGTTCTAAATTTAACACACATTCACGAAATTTAAGAAATGACTTTGTTTTCTATCCATTTAAATTTAGTATTGGCATTATATACAGTTGTTTATTTACATGTATGTTTATATTTTATTTATATTTAATTAAATAAATTTTTGACAATGTACAATTTCTATTATTGTATAAAGTATTGTTTTAGTTTTGTATGTTTGCTGTTAGTTTTATATGTTTTTCTATTGTTAAGTGAAGTTTTGTATGTTTTTTATATTCTTTTTTTTTAAGCTTTGTCAACAAAATTGTAAATTTTTTTTTATGACAATAAAGTAATTTCTTTCTTTCCTGAAATTGATCGAGACACGCCGTGTTTGTTTTTTATTGTTAATCTGGGTTAACAATAAAAAAATAAACAACCAATCACGGCGATAGCGTAGAGGCTGTTTTAAAATAATAGTTGTCGTGTTAAGGAAATGTTAGTTTCAATTAAAAAAAATTAAAAGCAAATATTTGTAACTACAAAAACAATGGCATCACATATAATTAACTAATTTGTTTTATAGGTAAAGTAATATCAGTAAATTCTAATTGTGAATTTAGTTTCAGGCATTAATGGCTCCTACGGCTGCAACATAATTAATTAAGATGTGATAAATATCTATTCGTTAAAGCTCTATGACAGTTAAGACGTACCTGGGACAACATCGGACACTATGATAACAGCTAGTGAAAGTTACCGATTATTAATACACATTTAATAGCACATTAAGTTAACAATGAGTTATTAGTGGAGTATATAGAACCCCTGCTAATTTCGGAATCCAAAGCTAGAACTTGTGAAAGTTCAGTTTACATAGAGTCTTGTAATATCATTTAAACAGAACTTCAAAGATTTATAATAGATGTATCTGCTAAAACTAAAACATTTTTGAATAGTTATATTTAGAAATTTTAAATAGTTTATTCTTTATTTCATGTGTTTTTTCTTACTTAAGACAATGAGAGGAGATAAAAAGCCACTGAAAAGCTGGATTCTGGTTGGATTCAACTCAATGGTGTTTACAAAAAATTGTTTTTCTCTATTTTCTTCCAAAAAATACAGATTTTTTTCAAGTAACAAGTGTAATTTTGCGACAAAAATTAATATGTCTATTTTAGCTCTCTTTTTCAGTTGTAATTTTTTAGTATTGGATCAACACAAAGATATAAACATTAATTATAATTTTCTTTTTACAGTGAGTTGAGGTCAATAATTTGATTTTTTTAATAAGCAGCTTTTATTACAAATTTGACAGGAATATTCAAATTATGACAGTATTTTTCAAATTGTATTATCAAAAACTGCTGATATGTTGCGCCAGTTATATGTTCATTGAAGAAATGATGTCCTAACAATCGATCACAATAAATGCCTGCCCACACATTTAAGCCGAAATAGAGGTGTGTAGTTCGTGAACGAACTAGTTCCAATGAACTATTCCGATCCCGGAATGAAATGAACTAGTTCCTGGTTTCTCAAAGAACTAGTTCCTCAGGATCGGTTCCGGGATCGAGACTGTGACCGATATAGAATAATGTGCGACGGCGACGGATCGGCTACCGATGGTAGGTAGGAGTGGCGAGTGCCAGCCGTACGTTATCGGATCCGGACCTAGAGTAACTAAACTAAATAAAAGACTAGTTTACTTACGAACGGATCGGGCCAGCATGATCGATGCTAGGCAGGAGTGGGGAGTGCCAGCCGTATGCCGTATGTTATCGGATCCGGACATAAAGGAACTAGAGGAACTAAATAAAAGACTAGTTTACGTATGGATCAGCCAGCGCGATTGATGCTAGGCACGCGTGGGGAGTGCCAGCCGTATGTTATCGGATCCGGACATAGAGGAACTATTAAAAGACTAGTTCACGGGAATCTATTCAGACGGCAGATCCGAGATATAATACAAGGCGACGACGATGGATTCGGCCTTGTCTATTGCCACAGCCGGCGCGGCGTAATTACCACAGAAAATTGTCGTGGATACTGTTTTTAATTTTTACTTTGTTTTTTAAATATTTTATGGGAATGTTTCACTTTAGGTCCCTAAAATTAAGAAATATCTTCTTATATTTCGTACATTATAAAAATTATAATGATCTGTATAATTCTGAATAGTAAACTGAGGGGTGAATAGTTCTAACTGAAAACGGAATCCATTAGCAAGCAACGGGGATGTCAATATTAGTCGGGAACTATTGTGAACTAAGGACCTAGTTCAAGGAACTATTCCTCTGGAGGAACTAGAACTAAGGAACTAGTTCCTTCCAAGGAACTAGAATTCCCAGTTCTAATCTGAAACAAACTAAAGTACTTCCCTAAAATGCTTGGGATTATTTGCCCGCCAAATGGGTTTATTATGTCTATAGAACATACCACAATTTGCAAATGTGCTTTCTTTAGACCAAATAATATTTTTTTACGGGAAAGAAATTAAATATGGAATAGTATGCCTAATATGGAATCAAACGGGCTTTGTGGCTACGGTGAGAGTGTTTTCTTTTAGCGCTGTGAGAAAGGTACTCAGAAAGTAAGTATTTCATGATACCTGATTGCAAATGTAGGGTCCAGGGAAAGACATGATAATGTTTTACTAATTTTATAGGAGAGCACTGGACGGCTGGTGGTTATCAAGTTCTTTCCCTGTATTTATCACGTACTAAACCAATGAATACAAAACAAACAAAAAATGTAATATACCAAATACCATGTGAATGCGATAAATTTTACATTGGTAAAACATCTAGACCCTTAAATGTTCGAATTAAAGAACATAAAGATTATTTAAGAAAGGGAGATTTTCAAAAATCTAAGATTTGTCAGCATTCATGGGACACAGGGTACAAAATAAATTTTAATAACGCCAAAATTATAATGAAAGAAGCGATAGCCTCTAAAAGAGAAATAAAAGAGGCTTTTTTAATACAATCTAATAAAAATAAATCATTGCTCATGCATCTGTAGATGTTAGTAATGTATGGCAATCGCTTCTTTGATTTTAAAGAACATAACATAAATAAACATAACATACGTAAAAATTAAAAATAATCATACAGAAAATTTGGGACTTTTTGGTTTAACCTTATTAAGTAATTGTTATCAGGTAGTAATTGTTAATTTTGAAGTTTACTTCGATATAGTGTCATTTTAACAGAACATCAACGGTTTTTGTAGACGTATCTGTTTTAAAAAAACTAAAGTATTCTCGAATAGTTGCATTTAAATATTTTAAATAGTTTGTTCTTTATTCTTTGTATTTTTTTCTTCCGACGACGGAAAGAGATAAACTTTCAGAAACGTTAAGCATTTTTTTGTTCGTTAGGCAAATTTGTTTATCAGTAAACCTAACTGCTGCCAAGTAGTTTCCGATGGATTAACGCAGCAGTGTATACAAAAATATAATTATTTTTTTGGATAGATGAATCCACCACATAGGTATAGACATTTTTAATGATTGTTATATTCTCCACTCAGTTTGTTTATTATTATTAATTATTCTTGTAGCAATATTTTCAGCTACAAGCTACAATAGTGCATAAAAATAATTCTGCGCTCATTTTTAAACCACCGTAATTGTTCGCGTTTCCATTAAACTGTCATATAATTTTCCATAAAACTATTTCATTTCAACCCAACAACAACAACCGAAACGTACTCCATAATTTAAACGTCAAAAAATACCGTCTCGATAAATAAAAAATATAAACGCATTATATATCCGTTTAGAATTTTGTGTCTCTGGCGTTGGCGGCAATATCCATACGGAAAATATATATTCCGATAATAAAATATGTTATTGGAAATTGCCAATATGAAAACGGTATTGTTTGGATATTCGAATGGGCTCTCCGATCGACCAGCGAACGGAAAGATAGTTTTATTGCCATAAAATGCATTCAGTTTCGACATGACGTGTCAGACGCAAGGTATACGGCTTCGTTCGATTAATTGGAGGGGGAATCGTGTGCCAAATGGGTTAATTATCTGAAATACAAATAAAACAGAGAATCAGGGTAATATTTTCACCATTAGGTAATTGATATGAGAGATTTTGGCTCGATTGGTGGATTATACCAATAGTTATTTATGGTACTAGTACGTTATCTTACATACAAGTCACTCTGGGAAAAACGTTAAGCACTCGTGGCCGTAAGCCGAGAGGGTTAATTTTCTCAAGTGACTTTTATGTTATAACAGGCGAGTGCCATACAAAATTTTATCCAACATCAGAACTGTTTCATGTCCAATCTCTAAAGAATAATTGATTTAAAACGATCTACCAGATCTACTTTCATTGTTGCGAATGAATAAATTGTGAGGGTGCGTTTATGTT
This sequence comes from Sitophilus oryzae, assembly GCF_002938485.1. NCBI lineage: Eukaryota > Metazoa > Arthropoda > Insecta > Coleoptera > Curculionidae > Sitophilus > Sitophilus oryzae. The sequence continues at coordinate 492,489 of NW_022146289.1, read as the reverse complement.
ACTATGCAATATAGATGTGCGATTTGTTTTTTTGTAAATAATAAATAGCACTGACATTAAGGCGTCATTTAAATAAATCGCGATTTTTTAACGATAAAATTGTGAATTATCAACCAGGAAGTCAGATTTTAAAGAAAAACGATTCAGGAAGGTTTTGTTGCTTGGAATTTTTCACTTGGAATTTTGCATAATTTGCTTTTTAAACGCCACATTTTGGGATATATGGATTTTTGAAAGGAGTTTCCGAAAAAATGGAAATTAGAGCATTTATTTGCTATATTTGAAGGTAAGAGACATTTACCTAATGCACCTGTTTAGATAATGCATGTGTGGCTATAGATAGAATAAGAATATATGTATCGATTTTTTTATGCAAATAATTACAAAAATTTTAGAATTTCAAGTCGTATTAAAAAATTCAAAATGTGACCACAGCTTATAATTTTAATAATTTATTTGCTTTACTTTGAAATCGTGATGTAACATTTCTTTGTAATTTGAAGAGTGATGAACCACCCCAAAAAATACCAAGGAGTGAAGAAGCAGAAATAACTACTATCGAGGAAAATAATATCACTTTACTTACTACAGACCAGGAAAAACTAAATTTATCAGAAATTAATATACCTCGTAATATGCCTATATATGATGTATAGACTTTTCTTAGATCAAAATAAATTTTAGTTGAGTCAATAGTATTCGCTATTGGTTTAAGAAAAGTGTCTCTTTAATCAAGAAATGTCCCTTTTCAATCAAGAATTTTTGCATGAATCAAAGAGACTATTGTTCTTGTAGCAAGAACTTCTTTGCATATTCATTTTGGGTCAAGAGTGAAATACTTTGGACAGATAGATTCTTCTATTCTCTAAAGTAATTTTTTAAAGCTTATGAAAAGATAGTTAATGCTTTGGGCAAAGAAACCTCGTTCTTGGCCCTATTGAAAAGCGCCAATCTTTTGGGTCAAAGTCATATTCATTTCAACTGAGAGATCCTTTTTTCAGTGCAAGAATATTTTATGCAAAAATAAAAATAAAATTGCGATACGGCATTTTATTGAGCATCAAATTGGGCAACTTTGCCTCCATTTAACCGATCCTGTATCTCTTATGGTTTCCGAAATTCCAATGATGAGCGTCGAATTCGAGCCACACCCTGTACACGTGAGTAATGTCTGTATAAGTAGTGGCTGTTGGATAAGTGTAATTTTTTCCTCTTTTGTTTTGAAAAAAATGCCATAATAAAATAATAATTATGTTAAAAATGCATGATAAAATGTTTGCTCAGTAGAGGGAGATGGCCGATTCTGCATCCACCACACGGTGGCGGATGCGGTGGAGGATGACGTAAATAAACTAAAAATATGTAAAATAGGTTAATAAATAAGAATAAAGAGGTTTAAACAAGAAGCAACCGCTTTAAAACAGAAATAATTTACCAAAATTGATTGAACCAGAAGGTTTGCAATAATTGACGAGAACTGCTGTCAAGAACTACTGACAATTAGTCTCCGCCAGACGTGTTTACAAAAAATAACTATTTTATTTTGTAAATTTTCTTACAGTGACAAAATACCCATGGGACGTTTAGGAGAAACATATGATTACTTTTAAAAGAAATCGCTAAAACTAAACACGCTGAATTTGAAACGCTGAAAAAAAAATATGCCAACAAACAAACTGATAGTCTATGAGAATACGAATCTTTAGTGTTAGATCTGAAATATGGTAATGGGAGTCATATTAATATATTTCTAAATATATTCAGTTAAATAATCACATCCAGTAAACCATTTCTCGTAGAATTTCCCTAGATCTGCATCAGTCCAATTTCGTTCAAGTCCGAATGCGAAGAATTTTAATATTATTCCAGCTGTGACCGTCCTTGCTTTAAAAAGTGTCTCGCCTAAACGGAAAGAAAATTATAGAAGTGAATTCTGGATTCTGGATAACAAAAAGGCAGCAGATGGTCAGTGATAATTTAGTATATTGTAGCGTTTTGTTATAAAACATTACCACTGCGAACGGCAGCTTTTCATCGGAGAGCAGTCGTGGATAAGGTATTTCACTAGAAAGAAAACTAATCAATAACAATAAACAAAAAAATATAGATATTGGGCGCCAGGCATGTACAGAGAAAGAAAACACAGTTGTATATTGCTTAAAACTAGTGACTATATTCATTCATGATGTATTCTGATGGTAAATAGCATTGTACAATTTAATAATTATTATAGCGGATATATGTCGAGTAAAGCTATGTATATAAATAATATTAAATATGTTCTATGAAAAGACTATGGGAAAATACAATGCGTGTAAAGTTATAGAAAATATATGAAAGGTAGCATTACTTTATTTAATTTGTTAAATTTTATGCGAGGTTAAATCTGAGATGTTGCAACCTGTAGATTCTAGAATCTATGTCTGGTTATTCATCTGCTAATATAGCGCAATAATAATATCTATAGAAAGTAATACTATTACAAGGCGTAATGTAATGAAACCTAAAATCTAAATCATATTGTAACTACTAAATCGACATAAATGTTCTTAATAATCTAACCACTAAATATAGTCTGTACGATATTATTTAAAATGTACGTTATTAAATTAAGACTGAAAATCAACTGAAAACCAGAACCTAAATCTACACTTAGCTGTTCTTGAGGCAATCCTGTTTCGAAGAGTAGCAGCGTGAGGTGGGCTCATATCTCTGTACTGTCTGTCGGCGATCCTGTTGGCCAATACAACAAAAGAGGCCAGAATGAGGACACCATGAATCAATACAGCCGTAACTACTGACTGTCTCGTTATTCATCTGTTAATATAGCGCAATAATAATATCTATAGAAAGTAATACTATTACAAGGCGTAATATAATGAAACCTAAAATCTAAATCACATGGTAACTACTGAATAGACATAAATGTTCTTAATAATGTAACCACTAAATATAGTCTGTACGATATTATTTAAAATGTACGTTACTGTTTAAGACTGAAAATATAGAAAATCTAAAACATAAAAACTAGAACGTAAATCTACACTTAGCTGTTCTTTATGTAATCTTGCTTCAAACAGTAGCAGCGTGAGGTGGTCTCGCATCTCTGTACTGTCTGTCGGCGATCCTGTTGGTCAAAACAACAAAGGGGGCCAGATTGAGGACACCATGAATCCTTACAGCCGTAGCTACTGACTAGGCTTAGAAATGGGAGTGAAGCAGCATGGGACTCAAGCTACATCCACGCTGTGGCACTTAGATGTAAGAAAAAATCGTTCTTACTGGGGACACTCGTCCACAGGACATCTGTACATAAGATAATGTCTGTACATAAGACACTACCCGTACCTTGGACACAGTCCGTACCTTGGAAATAGTCCGTACCTTGGACACAGCCCGTACCCTGGAAATAGTCCGTACCTTGGACACAGTCCGTACCCTGGACCCTCGAAATACTTCCGAGGGCTCAATAAATAATAAACAACATGTCCTTTCTTCCATGTGACATTCTGGAGGACAAAAGAAATGGGACGCCAACGTGCCAGCAAAACACAAATACAAGTTGGGACATCCGTAACTCTACCCTGTAGCCTCGAAATAGCAGCTGATTCAAATTATACAGCAAGACTTAAATAATCACCATTTCCAAAAGCTGGGATACAACCAAGCGTCAAAACAAAGTGAGGTTAAGCACGGAGACAGTTGACAGAAGCGATGTTGACAGCGCCTCCTCAGAGCAATAACAGGGTTGTGTCGAACGATAACAGGGTTGGCGACTAGGGAACGTAAAAATTACGCGTCAAATAAACTATCCGGCCTGAACGAGAGGGAATCCGGTGATGATAGGCCCAGACATCATATATTATATATAAAAAAGACATGTAACGAACTAAAAACGTTACAGTTTGTTGGCTGTCGAACGAGTGTACAAAGAAGTTTTCGAACGAGTTTTTACGCTATTTTCTACGACTACAAATTAGCAGCAGACTCACTTAGTTTTTGCCAGTTTTGTGAAATAATTTGCGACTCATTCACTTGACTGCACCTAACTCCGTCATGGTTAACTGCCCAGTGCCCATGCTGTAGCATATAAACTCAGCAGTTTTAGGACTAGTTCAAACATAATGACAGTCAGTGATACATTTGACTGAAACGTTGTGTAAAATTTCCAAACTAAAGGCAAGAAACAATTTAATTTCACTGCATGCATAATTTTTCGCTACTGTGGAACATTAAAATGGAATTCCAGGTGGACAATCTAGCATTCCGTTACATTAGTATTTTCTAAGATTCGTTCTAATTCTAAGTTATTTCTAGTAATAACGCTGAATCTTGTTCAAACTCCCCTCACCGATTTTCTGTATGCTGACTAAGATGCTTTAATTACTGCTGACTACAGTTCCAATTAGGCCAAATCTGCAGAATATTCATCATCCAAAATAAAATGAGACATATTTTATAAGAATGAAAAGAAAACGTGAAAACAATTCAGTTCATCGGCGTCTATCACGGAAAACTGCATTAGTTAAATTTCATTTTAGATTTCAGCTTGAAGAATTCTAATATTAATCCAAGCTGTCGCCGTTCCTACCTAGAAGGGCCGAACGTCCGCCAACTTATGGAAGTGGATTCCGGAAGGAACAGCGACTAAATCCGGAAATTTACGATCGGTCGGCTTACTCTCCGAATTTATCCTTGGATGACCGCCCGGTCCTCGTCCCTACCTAGACTTAATCTTGATTATTAGCCCTCAGAGGTCGTATTTTTTTCGACCGCCCTTCTCTGCTAACATATTACTATTATTATCGTTTAGCCGAATGACATCCAGGTGATTTTTCTTTGGATTGGAGAGTGAAACGTGTGGATGCTGGAAAACAGGGGATGGGATGAATAAAGGAGAATTCTCGGTTAAACGATGAACAACAGAACCATACTAAGGCACGGTTGTACAAACATAGCTTAAACTCGATTTCATGATGATGAGAAACGTCAAATCGTAGCGGAATTCAATTATCTCGGCAGTTTGATTTCGGAAAAGGCCAATATCGACTCTGAAACTCAGCACAGGATTAGCAGCGCTTCAAGAGCGTTCTGGAAATTAAAAAAAGGTTTTCTACAATCATGGCTTGAGTACAAAAACGAAACTTGCAGTGTACCGAGCAATTATAATCCCCACCATGTTATATGGGAGCGAAACCTGGGTGCCGTACCGCCGACACATTAACGCATTAAACAAGTTGCAACAGAGACATCTTAGACAACTCTTAAGAATCCGATGGTTTCATCATGTCTCAAACGTCTCGGTCCTTAAAAAAGCTAACTGCGAGGATTGAAGTCATGGTTACAAACAAAATCCCGCTTAAGATGGGCTGGTTACGTATGCAGAATGTACAAGGATATTTTCCACGAAAACTTAAAGGAGATTAATATGCAGAATGAGTGGAAAGAAGCAGCTCACAATAGAACTCAATGGAGAAGAATTGTAAACTCAGTTAAGAGCGACAACCAAAAAGTAAAGAGGCAACAAAGTAATGAGATTTTTGAATGTCCGGAGTGCGGTAGGCAGATAATAACATTTTATTATGCAAAATTGGAAATTTTATTGGAATGGTACTCTATATTAACGGTCTCACACTAATTTAACTATCCCTGCCAACATTCGGCGGGTTGTAAAGTATGACATTTTAAGGGGGATGAATTGTATATTTAGCAAATAAACCAGCTGGAAAGGTAGCGGTTAGATCGCTTTGGACCTTTTGGTGATTAGAAGCTGGATAGGACTGGTAAAAACCGTCCGCCATCTTTAACATAATATATTGGAGAAGATGGTGAAGTGAGATTATTTCTCACCTGCACCGTTTCCGTAAACTTTGTTTAAATACTAAATAGTGATTAACTATAATATTTTATTTGCACCATTTCATAAACATTGTTTATACTTATTTAATCAATGTTTAAATTAAACGATCATATTTGGGCGTTTAAGTTTTAAACGTAGATTGTCTAACTTAATTATTCTGCGTTGGAATGTGGCAACAATTAATTCTTTGGCGCTTGTGGTTTTAGTACTTTTATATTTATTTTTTATCTCAAAAAATATATAACATGGATTATGAGGAAAATTACATTTTTGAAGATATTTCGAAATTATCGATTATGGATTTCCTCGAAAAATTTATTTGAGGACTATAACTATAACTATTTTGACGAAATAGACGATTCTAAATTTTAGAAATTTTTTCTAATACGGACACATGGTCAGTTTTCATATTTTTCAAATATGTATAGCGTTATATTTGTCACATACCATTATACATTGTACAAAGTAAAGTAAAGTAAAGATTTCAGTGAACGTCTCCTTTTTGCTTTTTGACCGACTTGGTAAATGTTTAAATCGACTCTTACTCACGAGATATCCGATCTCATCCGGCTTCGAACCGGCGCGGCGTGAATGAGCAGTGTGTGTCAATAGATTTTACACTTTTGCCTTTTTTGGACAACAGCACGATACAGAGTTTCGAACCGGTCACCCGTCCATTCACTAGAATCGCCTTCCGTCGCTTAACTTCGGTGTTCTAATGGGAACCGGTGTTTCGACGTAGCTGGGCCGTTGTTAATGTAACAATAATAATCATCGATTAAAATACAATCAGTGATTACTTAAACACTGTTTAAATGCAAATTGTTGCAAACGGCCATTAGGGTGTCATAGAAAATTGTCATAGAACCCCGCTATCTATCTACAAAGGTGGAATCGTTATTTTTTCAAACAACTTGCTTCACCGTTATTCAACAACGATTTGGCATTTTATTGAAACGACTCGAACTGGAACCGGTAAATTTTGCCTTGCCGGCGCCGACGCTGGAACTCGTATATCTTGCGAATTTCCTCGTGCCGGAATCCAAAAGTGCGATAATAACACTCCCCGGGCTCATTATTGTAATCCGTATCGAATCTAACCGGGAACAATTTAAATTATTGCCCGGGAAGGTGGAAAGGGGCGGACGAATGGCAGATTTTGAGCGGAGCTTACCTTAGATACCAGATGTGGTCTAAAAGTTCTGTTAAAAATTTATATAGTAATATATCTAGTCTCTTCAATGAGTAAGGGAAGTTTTTGACGAGCGAAATGAACATGAAATACAATTTAACAGTTAATTAAAATGACAGGGATTAGCTGTCACTGTAATGTACTCTCTCGTTAGACAACTTGCCACGCCCTTTCTAATTTGAAGTTCAATAAAACACAAGTTTTTACTTAATTAGGATGAGTTGCATAGAGGCCACTAGCCTTTTAATTTTTAACAGCCGGGTGGTCGGGGTTCAAAGATCTTAATAAAAGGGCGCCACGAGATTATACTCTATGAACTCGGCAATAAAGATGTAACTATTAAGTAGACTTCAACACTAACCTCGAACTGTTGAGTGCAACTACCATGAACTTCAAATATTACTGTAATTCGTTAAACTTAAGTGACTCTAACTTAACTATGAGACTAGACTGCAAATAATACTACTAAAAATGTTTAAGTAATTTATTAAAATATTAAAAGTTAATATTTAAAGAAATGGAAATGAATAAAAGTAAATGATTGAAATATATTAAGTCAGAATTTAAATCAATAAAAACTAAATCTATGACGTCATCCCCCTTAACTTAAACTAAGTATGCTCTAAGGGCGGAATACAAATATCAAACTAAATCTAACTAATATCTAAACGATCTTACTCTACTGTGTAATGTCTTGACAAGAACTTGGAAACTACTCGGAAGTTCCTCCGGCTGAGCTTCGGTGTATAGCAATGGGGTAACTACAGCAGGCTACAGCAGCTCGATGTACTGTCACTGGAGCCCGTCAGCGAACGTACAGATACCAGGCAGGTGTAGGACTTCAACAGGTGACATAAAAAACCCTAAATAACATTGGTTGTCTTAGAAAAGAGCCTCAATTATAGAACAAGGACTAGCACAACGTGTAGGAATTAATAAAGGTAATAAAGAAGGACTAATCAAATCTGAACTTTACCTCAACGAGGGTTTATGATGTCCAACGGGTAACTCTACAAACGGGCAACAGGAACGGATGGAATTCTGGACTGTTCTGTGCTGTACGGTCTGGATCGGTCTTCTTGCTCTACAATTACGAACAACCAAATAAGACTTAAGAAAGATAACACTCAACTAATCTTTCTACACCACGTGGGCGTGGAAAAGTCGAAAACCGGTCAACAATACGAATAAAAATCAGTTGAGCATTGACTTAGAATAGGCAGAAGAATTATAGCATACCTTGGAACTATTCGGGGACTTCTTGGGCACGTGGAATCGGGATATCGGTCGGAAAAATTTGGCTATTTAATCCCTTACGGAAATTGGTCGGTGGTCCATGTAAACTCAACAAAATCCAACCACGTTTCTGACCCAATGTGTTTCGGAAGTCTTAATCCTTCTTTACGAAGACCTGCTATTCACCAACAGGGAATGCTTCACGAAACGGCAGCCAGTTCTTCACGACGACACTCTTCAGCCAGGGAGTACACAAGAAGTGATGCAAGGATTCGATTTCCTTCACAAAATCAGATTTCAACCGGAAATCTCGCTTCAGGATATAGATAGAGAACTATATATCTTGACTAGTCCAACTGACAAAAAGGCATAAATAAAAAATGATGTTTTAGAATATTTTTCGACAGCCATATTTCATATCCGGTCAATGAACTATTGAACTATATCATTTCTAAACTCAGAAATTCCAAAATTAAAAGAACGAATTGCACACTGCGATCCACATCAAAAATAACCAATTTAACTACGAAATTTTATCTGATAATTATAAAATTTCAATAACCAAAACAAAGGATAAATAAATCCAAAAACATCTGATTTGATCTGACAGTGACAAGTGACGGATAAAAGTGATGATCAAAGATATAGAGAGATGGACAAAAAGCTAACTGCTGGGCGGTATCCAGTGACAATATTCTGTGGCTATATAATATCGCGGTGTATAACGGGTTGCATAATCGTAAAATTTAAATAAAATAATATTTAACCATAAAATTATAGTAAACATGATGCAAAAACAATAGTTATTTGCGATAATTTATGAGCTAGCACACAGAGGTCGTTGCGAGGAAATTTGACTGTTACAAACTTTCCTTTTCAAAAACCAAAAATTTCAAAAATCAACAGCTAATAAGGCCTTCCTTATGGTCGTTTGCCAATAATCTTTCCTTCGATACAGTCCATCTGTTCTTCTTGAAATGTGCCCAAAGTACTTAAGGTATGACTGGTTTATTTTGATTGAAAGTCTTGTGATAACTTTTAACTGCCTTAGAATTGAGACATTGGTCCGATGTTCTGTAAAATAAAACACTAAATCACCACAATACTCCAAAAAACTTTTACTTTTACACTGGACGCGCGTTTCGCTAACAATGTTAGCATCATCGGCAGATGATTAAGACTCAAAATGTGCAGCAGTCTTAATCATCTGCTGATGATGCTAATATGGTTAAGCGAAGCGCGCGTCCAAATTAAAAAAGCGTCCAGTGTAAAAGTGTTTTGGTGTATTGTGGTAATTTAGTGTTTTATTTTGCTGTGTTAACGCCAAAGGTAACTGCCCATACAGCACGTCCAAATGAAATTACGTTTCTACAAGGGAGACACATGAGAAACAAAATATGTTAAAGTGAACCAAGTGTTCATCTAGTTCTAACATATACATATGAGATACACGCAGTTTTATATTATTAGAATTGTGTGATACAGTGTTTACTAGTTGTGTACCGTATGCACTCAAGATTCTAAAGAGTTTTTTGTAACGTAACAAATTATTATTAAAATGATGAAATCTGACGTCGGTATATGAGACATACAATGTATAAATATGTGCCTATAGTACACACCTTGTAAAAATGTGACATATACACATAATATAAATTTCTATATAGACACTTTGTAATAGTGTACTGTTGTGTTTACATTCTAGCATGAAATGAAGGTGTGCGCACGCGCGAATAGCCTCAGCTTAGATAGACCAAGTGTATCTTATGTGTCCTCATGGTGTCCTTTCTCCTTTCTCCTTTCTAGGAGTGGTATGTGTTAGCAGCCATTATTGTTTTATCATTCGGAAGCTCTATATAAATGGTCTGTAGTTTAAAAGAGATTTTAAGGTAAGCACAAGTTTTTAATTACCTTGTTACACCTTCCTAAGTGTATTATTAATATTATAGCAGCGACTCTTCCCTTACTCGATACCCAATTTACCAAATTTTGACTCCAATGAATGAAAACTCCAAATATTCTCGTATAATGATAAAGAGGTTAGCTCTGCAATATATTTTTTTTTTAATTTGGAAATAATAAAAATCTAAATGGACCAGAGATAGAAAGATTTAAACACTTCACAGAACTTCTTACACAGATATTCGGTAAGTTATTAATGGATCAATATACAGATATGCTTAATATTCAATAATCAGTTTCATATAAAATTTAAGGGTGAGATTGTTAATCTGGAAATAAAATACAACAAAGTCCATCAGAGTGCTCGATGAATGAGTATGCTAACAAACCAACTGCTTGGAGGGAAAAGAGGAGAAAAAAATGACTCAACGAGGTCCAACAAATCGTGGCGATATACCAGTGTTTACCATTTTAGTATGTTGTTATACTAGGTACTTATATTTTTAATACATTTTGATACAAATTCTGTTCTTTTACAGTGTTTTCTTACTTCTGGTTTCTGCAGTGTAAATAATTATTATTATTGTGTTATTTGCGCTATTGCGTTCCATGATATAAAGGAATATAATAATTTTATTTTTTAACCACTTAATCCATTTTATGGAAGAAAAATGGTACATTTAATACAAAACAAAAAGGGAACAATTTTAAGGCTACTTCTCTTGAACTTACGATTGAGATACTTTTGGAAAATACAAAGTTTTGCCTTCCTAATTTTCGTTCTAAAAAGATATAATTGGTATCATTGAATAAATATTTCTTAAAAAGAACGAAAAGTTAGGCATCAAAACTTGTATTATTTCTTAAAAAACTTGTATTATTTCCTAAATTTGTTCATAAGAAGTAGTTTTATCTAGCACAACTGCAATGTGTAAACAGAGTTTAGACGTAATATACAAGCACTGTGTATCCTACGGCACACTGTGTATCCCTTACTTTGTGTATACGTAAATGCTATACTGTGGCTACATTGTGCGGCGGACGTTTAACCTGTGTGCATACGTGTTGAACTACAATGTGTAAACGTAGCAGATTTACATCGGGGGAATTGTGTCACCCTGTGTCTACATCTAATAATGTAAACACATCGTAAATGCGATTTGAGGTGCTGTATGGGTGATGTTCTGTATAACCCCCAACTGTAACCGATGTTCTGTATAATAAATTTTCAGAATTTTTCTGTAAGCCCACATTTCGAAAGTATCTATTTTTTTTCGGTTTGTAGTTTTCAGGGTCCAGGTCTTAGATGCATAAGTAGCGATAAGAAAGATCAATGGGTTTAGTAATTTTAATTTGTTGTGCTGGGATATTGCAGAGTCTTTCCACATGATTATTCAGCCTTCTCATTATTTGAACTTCCTCTGAACATGCAAGAATTAAGGTATCATCGGCATATCTAAAGGGAGAGCGCCCACCAAAGTGACGTAGCATCTGACGTTGCACATACATGGCAATGATATGGCAATAGCGTTGCATGATTTTTCAGGAAGTGCACATATAAATGATGTGGCAGTGACGTAAACATGTCGTCCTCAAGTGATGAAGATTTATTAGCAGTTGTAAACCTAATTAATATGAACCAAAATTATCCAAAGCGTCGCTATTGGATACATCCTTTTTGTAAAAAGAGACAAAGGAATTTAGTGTTTTTAAGTAATTGAATATCTATCCTGAAAAATTTCAAGCATTTTATAGAATGAAAAAGAAACATTTGATGCTAGTTAGAAAAGTTGTTTCCATGCCAAGTCTTGTTTATTCCTGTTAGAATAATCGGCAAGAATGTGCTCATAAATGCAGGGTTTAGTTTCAATCAGTGATACAAAACTTATATTGAAGTCCGGATCGTTCTTCATTTTTGCCAAATTCGAGTAACGAGTGTGTAATGAGTGTTGTGCGACTCAATTTGATCGCATTTTCAGGCTCTAGAAGAGAGCTCTTCGATATTCACTGGGACTAAACAGCAGAACTCATTGCCGGGACTTTTTTAAAAAATTAAAAATATTGACTCTTCCTTCCTTATTTATATTTGAATCCGTTTGCCTAATACGTAAACATGTATCAGCTTCTCAAGAAAGGCCATCTCACACTTATCCACTCAGGAACGCGGAGCAAAATCTTTATCTACCTACCCCACGCTCAGAGTTAGTTAAAAGTTCAATATTATACAACTCGAAAAAAATGCACAATCACCTGCCATTTGAAATCAAATCCATAACATCATTTTTTTTCATTTCGCAAAGCATTGAACTCTTATTTACTAGACAAGGCTTTCTACGCCGTAAATGAATTATATTTTGAAAATCAAATTTGATCTTGTAAACACTGGTCTAATGTTTGCTATTTCTATATTTACTAATGACATCGAAATGAATTTATTTAGAGGTCATTGATATTTTACTATAAACTAGCTAAATATTTTTGAATATTATTTTTATTTTTTTGTTCTTGGACATTATAAACATTTATAAATGTTTATTTTAACAATAAGACTGACAATATTATTTGTATAATGTTTTGTATTATGCTTTGTTTGTTTGTTTGTGTACCTTGTTGTTTTTTTTACTTTGTTTGTTAGTTTACCTTTGTCTACAAATTGAAAAATTTGTTGACAATAAAGGCATTTATTTATTTATTTATTTATATAACGTGTTAGCAGCACGTGGCCAAACCAGTTCTAGTTTTGAAGCAGTGCCATGGCATGCTACAACGACAAATGACTCGTTTCTGACAGCGTTACTTCAGTGTGCGCTGACACACTTAGTGTCGTTTGTTCAATTCACTGTAACTTACTAGATTACATGATTTTATGGTTACATATTACAGATTATAATAATACAGATTACAAGATATGATTTAGATTACACATGATTACATGATGCATTACTAGATGCATGTTACTTGCCAGATTACGTGCCACGTCAGACGCTACGTCATTTTGGTGGGCGCTCTCAAGTCCAGGTTCAAATCCTTTTTATAAACGTTATTAAAAAATGAGACCTATGAGAAAATACGGGCTTCCATCCTTCTTTCTTAGAAAATTTCATTTTGTATATAATGTTATTATCGTAAAATGAGTTTAAAGAGTGGCAAAAACTTTCCAGGTTACCTCTCTTTTATCCCAAACGGCTGTACTAAAGTACAGATCTTCGAGTATCTCCATCGTATTTTTGCTTGTAGCCATAAATAAAGCCGGTTGCATGCGCTCAACTTTAAGAATTAATATGTGCATTCGGATTTTGCGGTGGCGAATAAATCACAAAGGGCTTAAAAGATAAGGCTTATCTCGGTTCTAATTGAATTTTTATTAAGAACCTGTTCGATATTTACTGCGAACGAGATACTCGGCGAAGATTTAAGCTCGACGGATTTAAAAATACGCGATTAAATTTATATGCATTTTGGCTTTTTTGTTAGACAGAAGATTCTACGAGTTCGAGAGATAGTCAAATTTAAGCTGATTCGGCAAAAAATATTTCTTGGATTTATACTTTTTCTTTAATTTCTGAGGAAGTAAGTAAGTTAAATAAATGTCCAAGTTATTTAATCTTAAAGGATTAGGCTTTGGAGATGGCTAGTAGGGCGCACAAAAAATATACGGGGTGTCCCAATAGTCCGTGGACATAGACCCATACAGCACATCAAATCACATTTACGACGTGTTTACATTATTAGATGTAGACACAGGGTGACACAATTCCCCCGATGTAAACATGATACGTTTACACATTGTAGTTCAACACGTATGCACAAAGGTTAAACGTCCGCCTCACAATGTAGCCACAGTATAGCATTTACGTATACACAAAGTAAGGGATACACAGTGTGCCGTAGGATACACAGTGCTTGTGTATTACGTTTAAACACTATTTACACATTGCAGTTGTGACTACTGCGTGTATACGTATGTATTTTGCTTCGTATGTACATCTTGTGCTAGATAAAACTACTTCTTATGAACGAATTTAGGAAATAATACATGTTTTGATGCCTAACTTTTCGTTCTTTTTAAGAAATATTTATTCAATGATACCAATTATATCTTTTTAGAACGAAAATTAGAAAGGCAAAACTTTGTCTTTTCCAAAAGTATCTCGATCGTTCAAGAGAAGTAGCCTTAAAATTGTTTATTAGAATTGAAGTAGCCATTTTTGTTTTGTATTAAATGTACCATTTTTTCCATAAAATGGATTAAGTGGTTAAAAATAAAATTCTGATATTTTTTTATATCATGGAACGCAATAGCGCAAATAACACAATAATAATAATTATTTACACTGCAGAAACCAGAAGTAAGAAAACACTATATAAGAACAGAATTTGTATCAAAATGTATTAAAAATATAAGTACCTAATATAACAACATACTAAAATGGTAAACACTGGTATATCGCCACACGATTTGGTTGGACCTCGTTTAGATATTTTTGTCTCTTCTTTTCCCTCCAAGCAGTTGGTCTGTTAGCATACTCATTCATCGAGATTAACAATCTCAGATTGACAACCTCACCCTTAAATTTTATATGAAACTGATTATTGAATATTAAACATACCTGTATATTGATCCATCAATAACTTACCGAATATCAGTGTAAGAAGTTCTTTGAAGTGTTTAAATCTTTCTTTCTCTGGTCCATTTAGATTTTTATTATTTCCAAATTAAAAAAAACTATATTGCAGAGCTAACCTCTTTATCATTATACGAGAATATTTGGAGTTTTCATTCATTGGAGTCAAAATTTGGTAAATTGGGTATCGAGTAAGGGAAGAGTCGCTGCTATAATATTAATAATACTCTTAGGAAGGTGTAACAAGGTAATTAAAAACTTGTGCTTACCTTAAAATCTCTTTTAAACTACACACAAACAGAACATTTATATAGAGCTTCCGAATGATAAAACAATAATGGCTGCTAACACATACCACTCCTAGAAAGGAGAAAGGAGAGAGAACACATAAGATACACTTAGTCGGTGTATCTACGCTGAGGCTATCCGCGCGTGCGCACACCTTCATTTCATGCTAGAATGTAGACACAACAGTACACTATTACAAAGTGTCTATATAGAAATTTATATTATGTATATACGTCACATTTTTACAAGGTGTGTACTATAGGCACAACTATGACACGAAGTATCACACATACATATGACATATACATTGTATGTCTCATATACCGACGTCAGACTTCATCATCTTAATAATTATTTGTTACGTTACGAAAAACTCTTGAGAATCTTGAGTGCATACGGTATACAACTAGTAAACACTGTATCACACAATTTTATCAATATAAACCTGCGTGTATCTCATATGTATATGTTAGAACTAGATGAACACTTAGGTTCACTTTAACATATTTCGTTTCTCATGTGCTTTACCATTTGGTTTTCACAAAAATCAAGAAAAAATACGAGAAGATATTTTATTATAAATATTTTCCATCTCCACCGACGGGAGATTTCCTTTTCGTAAAATGGTCCCTCTAGTATTTGCTACATTTTTTGTCTCGTGTAAAAAAACGTTACAGCGCATCGCATAATTTTTGTGAAAACATTTTTTGGATTTTTTTTTCTAAAGCAGACCTACAAAATTTACAAGAAGTTCGAATATTCCCTGACCATAAAACTACGTATTTTTTGTATCAAAATAAGTTAATTGCACTTAATTTACCTTTAGACAAAATTGCTTCGTTTGTTCGTTAGAGGGCATCAATCAAAATACACACCCTAACATTAATTAATTTTAAAAATATTAATTTTTAAAGCTTTTTATGCAGCTTATTGTCAAATATAATTTGTGATACTAACATAAAATTTAATAGTTTTGCCAACTAGATTATTAAGGCATAATAGATTTTATGTGCCTACATAGCTTGATGTGACAGAAAACATTTTTTGGAAGTATAGCTTTGGAAAAATAATTTTTTCCTCAAAAACTATGCACGGTGGCGGTTTTTTACAAGTGAACAAAAAATGTAGTAAATGTTAGTGGGACCATTTAACGAAAAGAAAATCGGCCATCGCGTCGATGGAGTTCAAAAATTTATTGTAGATGTGGGGTAGTTTTCACCCTTCCCATACCTTTTCTTGATTTTTGTGAAAATCAAATCTTAGAGCACTTAACAACACATAGACCCCCTTCACATCAGAATAACAGTTCTTAAAATATCTGAAAAAACGTGTTTATTTTGTAAAAATTGATGCTCTCTGACAGACAAACGAAGCGCTTTTGTATAGAAATAAATTGTATCCATTGATTCCAAAAATATGTAGTAGTTCTATGTCCCCGGAGTATTGGGACACCCTCTATATTTTTCCTTTTTAATTGCCATGAAAATATCGTTCACGATGATGACAAAAAAATTCTGGGAAAATTTGAGCTCTTAATATTATTATTAAGGGGTTTCTCATCGTGATTTTCTACTTCCTATTTAAAAAACAATGGGAAACATTTTTTTTAAAATTTTATTGCGTTCTAACAAAACAGCGTACTGTAAAAATCTAAACATATTCTTGTAGGAAATTGAACAGTCTTCAAAAAAGGTCTGACAGTTTTTTTTTATTTAATCAAGTTTTCATCAGTTTGGAACTTATTGAAGAACAAAGTTCAACTTAAAATCGTATATGATTCCCAATCCACAATCACGAAATACTGGCCCCAAAACATAAAATATGCTATTTTTCGTAAACTTCATTACGTGTTTTTTGGTAAAACATTCAATTTTTTTACAAAATACGTTTATAAATAATATGTAAAAGTCTTTTCGAATAGTATGCCACAATTCTTTTTTTTTGTTTTTCATCTTTAGAATAGCTGAAATCAGAGCTTTTTGAATAAGGACATTAGGACATAAAAATTTTAATTTAAAATTTAAATGGAGGTTAACAAATCAAATAATTTAGTTACACATTGCTGATTACAGTTGGGGGTTGGAACCTTTGGTGTTACACAGCAAAATGAAACACTAAATCACCACAATACACCAAAACACTTTTACTTTTACACTGGACGCACGTTTCGCTAATTATGTTAGCATCATCAGCAGATGATTAAAACTCAACTTTTTTAAAGAGTTTTAATCATCATTGCTACACATTTCTTAAAAAAATATGAAAATATGCCCACTTGCACAAACAAGAAAATTATTATTAATTGCCGTTTTTCATGCTAGTCAAGGTATTTTTTAGTAATAATTCATTAATTCTATCTAATTTTGTTTATTTTTTTTTCAGGTATGTACACAACTTCTATTATATTTCATTCCTCAGAATCCCGGTAAGTGATACAAAAATAAACGTATTTTATAATAAAAATAGAAACAAAAAAGTAAATGTTTGTATTTGTACATAATGTCCCAATATTGATTGTATATTCATTATGTTTAATATTCTATTTTATTAGGATACTATAATAAAGGTCAATGCTTTGTTAATATTTTTACTATTTGAATAGGGATATTATCATACATATAATCTTAATTAAGAACGAAATATCATTAAATGTATTCGAAAATAGAAATCAAAGAATGTATAATTCATTGTTCTGTTCTTCTATAATATTTATTCATTTGTTCTATGTGAATTTTTCCATCACGTAGGAACACGATAGAGCAATAGTAAATTTTATTTTTCACTTAAAATAAAATGATGAAAAAGGAACACATTCTATAGCATCACGTTTCAGCGTCACGTTGCGATTATGAATGCAATGAAAACGTCTAAGTGTTGCAGCGAAAACTGAAAGAGAAACTTGCATTAAAGTTTGCAAAGTGAAATTGTAACTTTTTTTTATGTATTTCAGTTATAGATTTGTAGGTAAATTCAGGGCGATTCACGGCGATGGTGGGTTATAACTTTATGATGAACAGATGATAACATTTGTTGAAAACTAGCAATTTTACATAAGGTCACTTGCTACATCTATCTAAATTATTTTCGGCATTACAGTGTTGGCGATTCATTTTAAAAGTATAGCATCCTTGTTATTTGATAGGAGTATTTGAGCCGAAAACTGAATACTCCGAACCAATGGGCACCTACCCCAGTATCCTTCAGGCAGAAATTTGCGCTATCGAAAGATGCGTACAATTTATCTTAGATAGGAACTATCGAAAACAGGAAATTGCCATCCTATCCGATAGTCAAGCAGCACTTAACGCGATCAACTCAGTAACCATCAATTCGAAGTTGGTCAAAGAATGCCTAGAGAAACTCAACAAATTAGGCAAAGAAAATAAAGTCCTCCTACTCTGGGTGCCTGTTCACCAAGGGATAGAAGGCAATAAAAAGCAAATGATCTAGCTAGAAAAGGAGCGAACACTCCACTAACTGGACCAGAACCGTTCTGTTTTCCAAACGGGAACCAACTGAAAGCGGAACTGAAGAATCTGGAAGACTCCATCCGTAACTTGGAATGGGTGTCCTCCAACGGTCTAAGACACTCGAAAAAGTTCCTTAGAACTTATGACCGAGAAAAATCAAAGGTTTTCCTTGATTTAAGTAAAAACAATCTTCGGATTGTCACGGGGTTTCTAACAGGACACTGTCTCCTCAACGAACACCTCAGTAGGCTGAAACTGAGAAACAATGGCGAATGCAGATTTTGTGGGGAAAATGGGGAAACACCAGAACACCTTATCACTGAGTGCGCCGAGAAGACGACCATTCGTGCCATGAACCTTGGTACGTCTGATGTCGAGGATGGAGAGGTGGCCTCTGTGGAGCCGTCTCAGATACTGGCTTTTCTTAAAGCCCTGAGACTGTATGATGAGTTATAACTCGTTATAACTCAAGAAAGGGGAACAAACAATAGATCTATAAGGTCGCGGTGATTAACTCCCCTCCTAAACATGCTACATTCTTCTACATCCTTGTTATTTTCAATTGAACAACTGGTATTTTACTACTTTTTTCCGTTTTCTATATATTTTTTACTGTATTTTTCTATACCGTCTTTCATAGTGTTTGAGATAAAAAATAACATGATTTTGACTAATAGATTTCATAATTTTTTTTAAACATTAGTTCATTTATACAGGGAAAGTCTTAAATAAGTGCAGATATTTTTTGAGGGCTGGAAGATCTCGATAAAAGAAACATATTTTCTCTTTACCATTCTTCAGATAAGTCCAAAATAACCCAACAGAACAAGTCCAAAATAGTTATTTAATTTTGAAAAATTAAAAAAAAAATATTTTTTTTGGAAAAGTTTTGAGAGCATTGGATTTTTTCTCTATTTGTACCCCTTTTATTGCCGTAACCGTGGGAAAATTTGCGGTGAACGGGCAGTTCTAAAAAGTTTTCGAAAAATATACAGGAAAATTTAAAAACATCATAGACGTGTTCCTGGGGTCGAAATATACTATTCCTGAAAATATTTGCACTTATTTAAGACTCACCCTGTATATTCAGCATATTGAAAGCTGAAATATGGTATAGGTTAAGGAAAGTCGATATACAGGGTACATATTCTGCAAATCAAAATAAGTAAAAAAGTTCGTATACATTTTTGTCCTAAAATACTTCGTTTCCGAAATACAGTAGGTGTGTAGAAGTACTCAGTAGTTTTATACAAGTACGGACTAAAAGATTTAGTTGAGACTTTTAAAACAGTTAAAAACAACAAATTTCTCTTGTCAAAAATTAAATCAAATTTCTCATGTCAAAAAACACAGTTTTCTTTTAAATATCGACGTTAGTTGAGAAATTAATTGGAAAAAATAAAAATAAATCTTCTACACCCTGTATCTCCGAAACGAAGCATTTGAGGATATAAATTTATGAGAACTTTTTTGTTTATTTCCATCTGTAAATATGCTGCTGAAGTTTCTCGAATACAATTCGGACCAACCTGTATATAACATATATAAACAATAAACATAGACAACTTTAAAGCAACTTATCTAAAGTTAACACCTGATTGGAATCAAGGGATACAAAAAAATAGATATATTTTGAACGGATTTTTTGTTTGTTTTGGGATACAAAAAAACAACCCTGTATTGGGATACAATATTTAAGATTTTTGGGACATGAATTTAATTTGGGACTACTAATACACAGCTCGGGATCTCTACTACCAGAAATTAACAGAAGAATTAAGTAAGCATGGAGTATTTATGGAAGAAATCTTCTCTTCTTAAAGTGCCTTCTCCATTCAGTGAAGATCGACAACAACCATGGCATATTCCTCTCTATTTTTCGCTCTTCTCAGCAAAGTATGTGAGTCCAGGCCTGTCCAATCTCTGATGTTCTTCAGCCAGGAGCATTGCCGTCGTCCGGGTCCGCGCTTTCCCTCAATTTTACCCTCGATGATGAGCTGAAGGAATTCATACTTGCTATGTCTCATGATATGGTCCAAATAGGCTGCTTTCCTCTTTTTTATTATGTCGAGGAGTTCTCGGTCCTTGTTCATTTGGTTTAGAACTCGTTCATTCGAGACACGGTCAGTCCATGGTATTCTCAGCATTCTGCGATATACCCACATCTCAAATGCTTCCAACTTATTCATTGCGCTTACTTTGAGTGTTCACGACTCAACCCCATAGAGAAGTGTGGAAAGTACGTAGCTTCATGGAAGAAATCAATCATGTTCAAATATGGAATGCTACTATATCTAAAGAAGAAAACATTCGACCAATGTGTACTACCAGTCATGACCTATGCATGCGAAACCTGGACACTTAAAACACACATAATAAGGAAACTGAAAGTCCCACAACGCTCAATAGAACGAAATATGCTGGGAATAACCAAGATAGATCGTAAAAGAATATAGTGGATACGACAAAAGACCCAGGTAATAGGTATCATCCACAGAGTCAAATCCTCCAAATTGCAATGGTCAGAACACCTGGCAAGAAGAACGGACAACAGATGGACCACAAAAATTACAGCATGGTACCCACGAGAAATTAAGAGACCTAGAAGAAGACTGAACCTAAAATGGAACCATGTTATTAGCAGGGATAACTTGGGTCCGCATAGCGAACTATAGACAGCAATGGGCCACTTACAAAGAAATTATGTGAGGGAGACTACACCATAATTGGAAAGGGTTAAATATGCTGAAAATGATGATGATGATACAAAAAAATTGATAAATATTTGGAACGGATTTGTATGTATGTCCGGTTTTACAGTCCTTTGTCGCCCTCCGGTCTCCATGCGCCACCTCCATCTATTGTCCCAATCTCCTGGTAGCAGGTTCCTTTCCGACATGGCTCTGTCGATTCCTTGATTCCAGGTTTAGGTCGGCCTCGTTTACGTCTGTCTGTAGGGGTCCACTGCAACACTTGCTTTGGTATTCTATCGTCAGACATTCGTTGTACATGGTCGTACCACTGCAGTTGTTTTTCTTGTATATCTTGTACAATGTTGCCCTCAACCTTCATTTTTTCACGTATTCTCTCGTTCCTAATTCTGTCTTAACGGGAGATTCGGGCTGATCTTCGCCAGAAGTCCATTTCGGTCGACAACAACTTCTTTTTATGTTTTTCGCTTAACTGCCATACCTCAGAGCCATATAACATTACGCTTTTCAGAATCGCGTTATACCTAAATCAATTTTTTTCTGTGATCCGAGATATCCCTAAACCAAAGCACCGAGTTCAGCACTCCTATCACTTTTCTGCCTTTACCAATCCGTTCTTCGATTTCCTTTTCGCATCTTCCTTTGCTTGTGACTTTTACCCCTAAATACATATATTCTTCGCAAGTTTTAATTTTTATATTGTTATTTAATAGTAGGTCTTCCAACTCGCCACCAACACACTATATAGGTATATCAGTCTTCTTCTTGTTTAGCTCTAGTCCCCATTTCTCGTACTTCTCTATCAGTTTTCTGGTCATGTATTCTAGGTCTTCTTTGTCTTGGACCATTACTATCTGGTCATCGGCGAAATGCAGAGTATACAGAGAAAGGTTGTCATTAATAGGCATTCCCATCTGAGAGCACTTCTTGCGCCAGTGCTTAAGAGCTTCTGATAGGTAGATTTTAAATAAAGTTGGAGACAGACAACAACCCTGTTTTAGAGCTCTTGATATTGGGAATAATTCAGATAGAGTTGGGCCAATTTTAGTTCTTGCGGAACAATTGCAGTAAAGTTGCTGTACCGCTTTTATTAGTGTTATATTTATTGGGCTTTTTTCTAGAACTTCCCATAGTTTCTTAATTGGTACCGTATCATACCATCCGTATCATACCTTAGCCATCTGAGGTTCGCAGACGATATTGTCTTGCTGAGCACCGACATTCAAAAACTAAACACCATGCTAAATGAGCTAAATGACCAATCCCAGAAAATTGGCCTTAAAATGAACTTGAAGAAGACCAAGATAATGAGCAACAATATCCATAACATTACCGTGGACAACATTATTATTGAAAACGTAGACCATTATATATATTTAGGTCATAAAATCAAGCTGGGCAAGGAAAACCAAAATACGGAGATCAAACGCAGGATCCATTTGGCATGGGTAGCATTTGGAAATATGAGCGATATTTTCAAGGATAAAAAGGTGCCCATGAACCTAAAGAAAAAGGCTTACGACAGCTGCATTCTACCTGTGCTTACGTATGGCTTAGAGACTATGGCAATTACTCGAAAAACAGCAGAACAACTACGAGTAGCACAAAGAGCCATGGAAAGAATCATGTTGGGAGTCACCATTAGGGAAAAAATACGGAATACCCACATACGTCAAAAAACAAAATTAATAGATGTCGATAAAAGAGTGGCAAGCCTGAAGTGGCAATGGATAGGACATGTGGCAAGACAGGATCCAGACCGATGGCCCCAAAAAGTAATCCTATGGAGACCTAGGGGAACAACAAGAAGTGTGGGCCGACCAAAAAAGAGATGGGTCGATGACGTCAGGGCAGTGGCGGGAAGACAATGGATAAGATTGGCTAGAGATCGCGAAGCATGGAAAAACCTAGAAGAGGCCTATATCCAACACTGGATGGAACCAGGCTGAGAAAGAAGAAGAATAAAGACCGTACCATAAGCCTTACTAAGGTCCACAAACAGGAGATGAATTTGGTCGTTATTCGTTGCCGTCTTTTTCTTAATGATCTGAGTTATTGGAAAGATATCATCAATGCATAAGCGGCCTCTAAATCCGCTTGTTCTTCAATCTCATGGGGGCTAAATTCATCTTTTATTAGGGTTTTAAGTATTTTTCCGTACAGTCTGCTAAGAGTGTCAGACACAGCTATACATCTGTAGTTAGTGCAAATATCTTTCCTTCTTTTTTTGTGGATCGGAGTTATCCATGACATTTTCCATGAATCAGGTATGGGCTCCCCGTTAATATATGTAGTGAAAATACAAGTGAGAATTTCTTTCAAAATTTTCGGTCCGCATTTCAGAAGTTCGGAACGGATTTATTTTGTTTTTTTCTGTGCGGAAAAGTTACTAATTGAATGTGAATTTATATATACAGGGTGTTTCAAAACAAATGCGACAAACTTCAGGGGGTGATTCCTTGTTCAAAATAAAGGGTAGTTTGCTTTATAAATGTTGGGTCAAAAGTCAACCATTAGGGAGATATCGCGGTACAAAGATGGCGGAAAAATAATGTTTTTATTTTTTATCTTGAAAACGAAAAGAGATAGACTAATGAAATTTTACGGAAGCATTACTGTTATGAAAACACACTTTCTGGTAATTTTTCACTTTTTAAAATGAGTGGAAGGGGTTGAAATAAACTACCCCTATCATTCTTGTTAATGAAATTTAAAGAAAAATCTTATCAAACACATGCAAAAAAAATAATTTTGATATTTTAGTTTATTTAGAAACTTTTTATCTCTTGTGTTTTTTGATAAAACTCACCGATTTGAAATTAAAAAATAAAATGTAAAGCATTACATGTCAGGAAAAAAAACATTTTTAGATAAAGAATCTAGTGGGCAGCTGTAATTTTTTTAGGAAAAAATCTAGTCGGCCGCTGTCACTTTTTAGGATGTTTCTAATATTGTTTTATTTGACATTACCCTACTGCAATACGTTATTATCTAGATTATTATTATTATCATTGTTATCACTAGATTCTTAATCTAAAAATATTTTTAGTCCTGACATGTAATGCTTTACATTTTATTTTTTAATTTCAAATCGGTGAGTTTTATAAAAAAAATACAAGAGATAAAAAAGTTTCTAAACAAACTAAACTATCCAAATTAAAAATTGTTTGATAAGATTTTTCTTTAAATTTCGTTAACAAGAATGATAGGGGTAGTTTATTTCAACCCCTTCCACTCATTTTAAAAAAGTGAAAAAATTACCAGAAAGTGTGTTTTCATAACAGAAATGCTTCCATAAAATTTCATTAGTCTATCTCTTTTCGTTTTCAAGATAAAAAATAAGAACATTATTTTTCCGCCATCTTTGTACCGCAATATCTCCCTAATGGTTGACTTTTGACCCAACGTTTATGAAGCAAACTACCCTTTATTTTGAACAAGGAATCACCCCCTGAAGTTTTTCGCATTTGTTTTGAAACACCCTGTATAATCTTCAAGATCTTACTAACACGTGTTAAAAAGCGTAAAGCTTTGTCCTTTTATATATAGTAGTAAAACAGTAGTAATATTAAACAAACTTATATAGTGGAGTCCGGAGTGTGAATTGTCTTAACGACCGCAGTTTTATTGCGGGCGCCAGTTGGCTTTTAGCAATAACACTAAGGTTTAGACAAATAATATTTGCTTTACAGTTGGAATTTGAACTGCTTTCTTGCAGTTTCCGCACAGAGCTCCAAAGAAAACATTAAGAAAGGATTCGAAAATGAAAAGTAAATATTAATAAAATCTAATTATTTTTCAAGGAAATTAACTGAATGACTTTAGATATTCAAATTCTGTACCGTAGAAGCAAACTATGTTAAGTCCAAAATTGGCATATTTGAGATATACAGGGTGGCGCCTTTCATACGTCGCGGAAGATCCAAGGAGAACTGTAGTTTGGTTATCGATGTTTTAATCAAGCTGGCTGAATGCCGTAAATGGCAAGTGGCCATAAGTAAAAACCTAGATATAAACCTATAATTATGTGACAAAAATTAGCTAGATGAAATCAAATGCTCAAAATGCTTCCTTTCATGTTAACTGCATAAAATGGTTGTCTTTTCAAAAGGATCTTTTCATTTGAAAAAGCCTATATGGAGTTCTACCTCGAAACTCCTCGCTACAATCATTTCTCTCATGTTGTCGACAATAGTTGGTCGAGTTTTGTAAACACTCTCTTTAACA
The DNA here is from genome assembly GCF_002938485.1 of Sitophilus oryzae. NCBI lineage: Eukaryota > Metazoa > Arthropoda > Insecta > Coleoptera > Curculionidae > Sitophilus > Sitophilus oryzae. Next base: position 466,978 of record NW_022146289.1, on the reverse strand, counting down.
TATCCCCATAAAAAACCAGACTAGATAAAATCAGGAGCATTTAAGCATTCTATAAATTGGTGATTGCACACTGTATTCACCGACTAATAGAATCATATCAATTCTCCCTGATGTAGTATAGGATAAGTTTGCATTTTCGGCAAATTTCTGAGATTTTTTTTTTGTTTTAACTGACACAAAAAAAGATAACTAGTTGTTAAAGTTGGACTAATTAGACAGCTATGTTGAAGTAACGTCAGACATATCATAGCCACCTAGATTTTATCAAATAATAAAGATCTACTCAGACCAAATCATGTAAATGGAAATATCTAGGAAAATCTTTGTTTGAGAGGTAGGCAACCTTAATAGTATTTTAAAGAGACGTGAATTCTCCACTGAATATCGGAATATACCGGGTGCTCCATTTAAAATAAAAGAGTAACATGCTTTTAGAGGTGACCAATGTTCAATATTAATTTTGTCTCACCCTAAGCTTTAATTTGATTTAATGTACAATAGTTGATTTAATTATTGTAATTTAAAAATTGTTCTTTATTTATAGAATATGTGAAATGTTAAATATGTGAAAAACCTTACATTTTAGTCATACACTTCTCTTATAAAACTCACCTTTATTTTTCTCCCAGACTCCGAAAATCAATTAATATATAGGGTGTTCCATTACAAAAAACACAAGTTTGATATGGAACTTTTTTGGAGACACCCTGTAGAACTCTTCATATTTTTAAAAAGTGCTCTGAATTAACCTACATATGCTCACAAAATTTCATTTCAATACAAACTGTCGTTCTCCTTGGAGCCTCCGCGGCGTATGAGAGGCACCACCCTGTACAAGGTCCGACAATAGTGCGTCGGACATCTGTAGCACCTAAAATGAATAATTTGAGAATTTTGTTTAAGTGCAAACCTAAAGTATGTACTAGGATGTATTTCAGGAAAATATTTAATCTTCTATAGTCTGGCTGACAAAGTGTGAGTAGATCGAAATTCGGAATGTAGTAGTTGCTGAAACTGGAAATTCCCAAGAGATCTTTTCATTAAAGTGCGTATTCATTATCCGCACGAACGAACGAACGAACGAATGTGCGCTAGTGGTATGGACGGGGACCGCACTATAGGACCGCACGAGAAGACCGGAGGCATTTGTTGGCGAACGCCTTTGATGTACCGACTCGAAACGGATGGTCGAGCGAACGAACGAACGAATGGCCGCATGCGTTCGGTCCCCGTCCAAATATACCGCACTTTCATTCGTTCGTTCGTTCGTTCGTTCGGATAATGAATACGCACCTTTATATTTTGTCGTCGCGCGTTCTTTCGTGCACTATGAAACTCCATCACCAATGGCGAAAAAAATCATATGATTTAAATGAAATTTGGTATGTCGATAGTTTGAACCAAGGCCAACTTGACCGTGTGAGTGTGACAGTTTTGACGTAAGAAACGTCAAAAGTTAATGTCGTCCTATCGCGACCAAATTTGGAGGAGAAACTAGGTAAGCGACCGTGCACACAGTTCCACTCTACAAAGTTGGATACGATCTTTCGTTTACATCTTCATCAGGATGGGACTAAGGTTGTTATGGGCATAATTGGGACAGGTTACAGAATGACGTTTCGAACCGATCGCGATGCGCCTAAGACCTCCTTCAGACGAGGACGCTGTTCCCAGACGCGCGTATCTCAGATACAGAAAAAGCATGTAGTTAAATTGTACCTTACACATGGCATTCGGCGACGCATACAGTATCGCGCGATCGAATTTTTGAATGTGGAATTTTCAGACGCCCGGCAACGAAGGAGTATCCGGGATACATAATTATCATAGTAGCTTATGGACCTGTTCAGACTTGCATACTTTTGCGATACAAAAAGTTCGATTTCACAGGCGAACAGAATATTTATTGTACGTTTATTATAGTAAAACAATAATTCAGTAGTGAGAGTGAGTTCGAACAATAAAGAAGAGAACCCTGGATCGTGCCGCTTTCGATAATGAAAAATTTATAAGCTTGGTAGAGCCAAATTCTTGCCTATGGGATATGCCACAGCAGAAAGCACTCTTCAATATTTATTTTATAATACAATAATACGACTGCACCGCACTGAAATTTGTTTTAAACTAGAATATTATTTTGTACCTAAAAAAAGTATGCCAAAAGAGTATATCGATAGTATTCGACTGTAATTCTTTATCCCATATACAGAATCTCGCATACAGTATCCTCGTCTGAAAGAGCTCTAAACCTAACTGCTGACAATTAAAGACCTTTCAGACGAGGACGCTGTATCCCAGACGCGCGTATCTCAGATACAGAAAAAGCATGTAGTTAAATTGTACCTACACATGGCATTCGGCGACGCATACAGTATCGCGCGATCGAATTTTTGAATGTGGAATTTTCAGCCGCCCGGCAACGAAGGAGTATCCGGGATACATAATTATCATAGTAGCTTATGGACCTGTTCAGACTTGCATACTTTTGCGATACAAAAAGTTCGATTTCACAGGCGAACAGAATATTTATTGTAGGTTTATTATAGTAAAACAATAATTCAGTAGTGAGTGTGAGTTCGAACAATAAAGAAGAGAACCATGGATCGTGCCGCTTTCGATAATGAAAAATTTATAAGCTTTGTATTATTATATTATATATGCCACAACAGAACGCACTCTTCAATATTCATTTTATAATACAATAATACAACTGCACCGCACTGAAATTTGTTTTAAACTAGAAGATGAATTTTGTACCTAAAAAAAAGTATGCCAAAAAAGTATCTCGATAGTATTCGAATGTAATTCTTTATCCCGTATACAGAATCTCGCATACAGTATCCTCATCTGAAAGAGCTCTAAATGGACGAAATCATCAGGATCTTTCTTAATCATAGGTCGATTGGAACCAAAATCCGCACGTGGAAGAGGTCTTTTTAATACAAATTTTGTGAAAGTGAATCAAATTATTTAGTAATTTTTAATTTATAACTTTTTCAATATTTCAAACTATACTTTTTCAAACATGTCCTTTAAATCCTTCAATTTAATAGCTATTAGTAAGAAGTCCCACTTCAAATATGCGCACATGTGCACAATTTTTTTTCATATGTGTTTAAATATGAAAAAGTACAAAAAATACACTTCCATCCACTTACAATTGACGCTTTCTGTCGAATCCGTCGCTTAACAAGCCTCGATCGAAAAAACTTTTCATCTCTCATCATCTGTAGCGATAGCGGGCGTATTAAATAAACGGGGTAATTGCCAAAATGAATATTTAGTACTGTTTCGAAACTTTTCTCGCGGTTTTTCGTCCGTCTATTCGGTAATTAATGCAAAAGTCAATTGAAATTTTATGGAAATTTTATACTAACCGTCTCCGACCGGCGGCGGAAAGTTTTATTGCCTCTGCCTCCGACAATTTCGAAATGGCTCGAGAGAACGGCGACTTTTTATCCAATCAAACTCGAAATAACTAGCCTTTTTGCCCGATATGATAGTTTGGGAAAGTTGGGAAATCGATCGAATTATCATGGAACTTTAAATTAAGAAAGTGGGGTTAGAAGGGGAGTCAGCACGATTCAGCTCGGATATAATTTTTAATTTATTGAAGTGTGACATTGCAGCAATCTCTACTTCTAGTATAAATTGAGTAAATAAAATCGAAAAAACTAATTTTTCTTCTAATAACGACAATCTAATATTAAATAGTGACATATAAAAAATATTTGTGTTAATAAATAATAAAGAAATCATGGCAGAAGTTTGAGCTAAAGGCTCAGCACAAAGTAGAGTCGTTTCAAAGCGTAGATGTTGTTACTACTAAACGCAAACAAATACACGAAGCATGACGCATGTACAGGGTGGGTCAAATTGGACGTTTTTAAAGGGAAACACCCTTTTCTATAGGAGATAAACGAAAATTAATATCGGTGTCTGGAGCTCAATTTTTATCAAAAACATGGTGGTGAAAACCGCATATCGATATCTGTTATCGTTTCGGAGTTACGGGGTGTTTTTCTAAATTGTGCATTTTTAACCAAGCGCTGTAACTTTTTTGCTATGGAAATTTTTTTATTTATATGAAAACATTCCCAAAGCACCTTTTTACATAGAATTTAATGGTTTAAGTATAATTTTTTTAAAATTAATAATTTAAGAGTTATCAACAGAAAAATTAATTTTTAATTTTGGACACCCTGTATATTTTTAATTAAGCGTAAAGAACTTAAAATTTCCTTTCCAAAAATATGGCATACTTGATATTTTGTTATAGTCCCCTTCGAAATACAGAATTCTTAAAAGTTGTTTTTAACTAGTAGGTTTTGGAGCCCTTATTGATGATCTGCCCCTAATGGAAATTGAAAATAAATTTTTCCACCAAGACAAGACACCGCTTCAGAATGCTGAAGTTATCAGCAAATTTTTGCAGCCAATTTCGAGAATAATTGAATAGCTAACAAAGATCTCAGCCGTTGGCCGTCGAGGCCGTCGGACTTAGTGCCTGTTATATTTAATGGATTTTTATCTTTGCGGAAGAATAAAGGTTCTTATTTTTAAATTACCCGTATAATCTAGACATTAATAAAAAGTACTTAGCGGTTATGCGAGTGTATCTTTCACCCCCACTAAGTTAATGAATTCCGTGAGAAATGTTAAAAAATGGTCACATCTGTCCATAACAGAAGACTTTCATTCTTTCTGCATCTCTCATTGCAAATATTATTTTCGTGTTAATTGCTGTTTACAGCTAAAATTTTTTGGCATTACAGCCGGCGCCGTTCAAAGCCTACTTATTCAAAGTAGGCGAATTTTTATAAACTCTATTATGCTTTATTTTTGGAAAGTTAATTTTAAATTCTTTTAAAGGAATTAAAAATATACAGGGTGTCCCATATAAAAAATCAAATTTTCTGTTGATAATTCTTAAATTATTAATTTAAAAAAAAATATATTTGAACCATTTAATTCTACATAAAAAGGTGTTTTGGAAACGTCTTATATGTCCAAAGAGTACTACGTATTTTTATAAATCATTCTTTATCATTGTCTACCACGTACAAAAAACAATACAAAATATTTTCCGTCAAAAAAAAATAAAAAAAGCAATCGGAATAAAATTCTTTACCCTATTTCAAGAACTATATTTTCTAAAAAAAATATTGAATCACGTTTCAAGTTTCTTTAAAACTTTTTAAGGTAGATATTGTACTATAAATCTTTCCAGAAAAAAAATATCCATTGACTCGCTATATATAAATAAAATAGCTTTAGTGCTTTCTAAACTTGTCGCAGCCGATTTACTGCGGCTTAGTCTATTGAGAATAATTTTTTGCTGTCTGTCTACGCCTAAAAGTATTTTGGGTTTCGGAGTTTATATTTATACTCCCAAGCAACAGACTTAGGCAGACTAAGTTTTTTCTAGTCGTACGATGAAACATTTTTTTAAATCTTTACTAAAAATATCCTTATAAATATTAAAGAGTATCCTATTTTGTGAATTTGTTTATGGATGAGCTTGAAAATTCCAACAAAGAAGTAGAAAATGAATTTAAATTTTTAATTATTATTGAACTCTAGTTTTTCCCGTGACTTAATATAAAGTGTAATATTTATTATAGCACCTAGTTGAAATATTTAAAAGTACCTATTACATGTGTCTCGTTATAATTGATCGTCTATGAATAAAGATAAGTTCTTTGAAATAATTTGATCGAACCGTGTGTTATTTTCCAACATCGTTATATGTTGGATAATTCACACAATATCTTTATAAATTATAACCTATGTGTTACTCTGATGTATTAACTATATTATTGTAATGTTTCATTAAAATCCATTCAGTAGTTTTTGCGTGAAAGAGCAACAAAGATTCATACATCCATCCATAATAACTTTTGCGTTGATAATATATCAGATAACAGATTCAGCAGTCAAAACTAATAATTTTCTTTCTAAATAGCGAGGCTTTCGTCTCAATTTCCGCATTCCTCTTCAAAACCATTCTTTTAAATTGTTATATGTACCTACTAGCGTGAACCAGCGACTTCGTTCGCGTCGAATTAATCATTTGTAACGGTGATGATAAAGCAAAGCAAGAATTTCCATTATCATACAAACTGGATAAAATTTTCTCACATTTATGTCAGCATGAGAAAGAACAATATGACGATATTATTATATAACTTGGTAATATTTGAGAAGTAGTTTCATCTCGTTGGAATTTGACTGCAGTTTAAGCAGAATCGTGGTTTAGAAATTACCCAACTTTTTGGAACACCCTGTATGATTTCTTAAAAAATTTCATAATATGTAAAAAAACCAAATAAATTATGCTTGTCCAAACGTTTTCCCGAAAGACTAACCGTTTTTTAAATAACAAATATTGTAATATTTGAGGGGCGTTTTCACCCTCTTGGAATTTGAGATTCGAGAAACCCCTCCTTATCGAACCTCTACACTCCACAGTCAATCCGGTTACCAAAAATCAGCTTTAAACGTCAAGCAGTTTAAGCAGAATCGTGATTACTCAATGGTCATATTTTATGAAACATCCTGTATAAATTTATAAAAAATCTTAAAATATGTAAAACAACAAAATAAAATATACGTGTTTGAGAGTTTTTCCGAAAAACTCACCCGTTTTTAAATAAAAAATATTTTAATATTTGAGGGATTAGTTTCACCCCCTTGGAACTGGAATTTCGAAAAATCCGTTCTTATCGAACCTCTACACCCTAGTATCAACCTTTGTGCCAAAAGCTTCTTACGTTGAGTGGTTCGAGCAGGATCGTGATTAATCAGTAGGTATGTCAGTCACTTAAGGATTTTATATATTAGTATAGATTAGAATAATTTGATTTTTTGTGATTATTATCTGTAAATATTGCCACTCCAATAATATAGTCTGACTGATAGCTCACATAGAAATGGAATTATTGAAATACTTTTATCATTCTCTGTATTGCTTAATTATCATGAATCTTCTCAGGTCAACTAACAGTTTAGTCTCTTTTGAGCATGTCGAACAAACATTTCAATTTGATGACGTTTTAAGATTTATTGGCGTCAAATGCAATTTTTTGAGATCTGTTGATTAAAATATTTGCAAACTTTGTTTGGCGAATTAATTTATCTTCCAATTCTCAAGTCTGACGAATCAAACTCAGACTGGGATCAATCATTTTCACGACGAGGGATGAAAAAAGGGACCAAACTGCTTTCGAAAATTTTCGAAGAACAAATAAGTGATACTAAGCGTCATATTAAGCAACGCAGTCAACTTACGACACTTTTGACTATCCTGTAACATCGTTTCTAATAAAGCAAGAATCATAATTTTTATATTATTAATAAAAATTACATAGTATAACTGGCTATATTGCGAATACCGTGTGGTGCATCGGAACACAGGACATAGGGAATCCCATATAAATTTTGGAAAAGTTAAATATTATCTCCCCAGATGATTTTATGTAAAAGTTGTATTAGACTTTTTTCAGGAGGCGTTAAAGTTGTACCTTTGTCTAGAATTTTGTTTTATTTTAAAAGTTATCTGCAAAAATATATCTTCAAATTAGTAAAATTTATAATACGGCCCGGAGAAAGCTACAATGAAAATACCAGCAAAAATATGATTTTGTCATTTTCAAAGTCGATGTCATATTTTGTTTACGAGAATTTGAAGGTAACAAATAGAGTCATTTCGTATAAAATAATTATGATTTTCACAACTTCTGAAAAAGTTGAAAAAACGATGGTTAAACGGCATTTTGTTAGAAATAGTATTCCCGCTGTGTTAGACAGGTATGTTTGACAATGACAAACTCATATTTTTCATGGTATTTTAATTGTAGCTTTCTCTGGGCCGTATTATAAATTTTTAGTAATTTGAAGGTAGATTTTTGCAAATAACTCTAAATGCATATTCCAAATAAAACGAAATTCTAGACAAAAGTACAACTTTAACGCTTCTTCAAAAAAGTCTAATACAACTTTTCTATAGAATCAACTGGCGAGATAATATTTAACTTTTTCAAAATTTACATGGAAGTTTCTATGTCCTATGTTCCGATGCGCCACACGGTATATCTAATACACTGGCTTGTAAAAAAATGTCCAACCCGCTATAGATCTACACTACATGGTATTTTGATGTATACGATAATAAAGAAAAGCACAGAAACGAAAAGACATAATTAAAAAAGAAAAAGACATTATTAAAAAACATAAGAAAGCACAGAAACGAAAAAATTGTTAAAATTATCGAGGCTAATAAGAGCATGAAAATAACGAGACGCAAGCTCACTAATGGAAAAAACGAAATCGTCAAACTCAAGGACAAAAATGGTAATATAACATCTAATAGAGAACATTTATTACAGATTGTCGAAACATTCTATGAAACACTATACACCAACCATTCTACTCTAGACTCGAGGAAGTACCTACAAGGAAAGGTTCAAAATCAGGGTTCTGAGGATGTTCCGGAAATCTCTATAAGTGAAATTTACAATGCTCTAAAAAAAGATGAAGAACAATAAAGCTCCGGGGGATGATGGTGTCGTAACAGAAGCGATATAGATGGGAGGAACAGTATTAATGACCAATATTCAACGGCCGTTGGAAAAATCTCTGTCTGGAAAATCAAAATATCCCTACAAAGTGGAATAACTCAATAATATTCCTCTTACATAAAAAAGGAGACATAGCAGACCTGGAAAATTACAGACCAATTAGCCTTCTTAACCATCTTTATAAACTATATACCCGAATTATAACAAATAGACTAGAGGCAAAATTGGACTTCTACCAACCTAAAGAGCAAGCTGGTTTCCGTTCCGAATTTGGTACCAACGATCATCTGCAGTGTTTAAAAACCTTAATAGAAAAAACCATCGAGATACAATCGTCCCCAGCACTGGTATTTGTCAATTTTAAAAAGCGTTCGGTACGGTAGAATTACCGGCCATCCTAACAACGCTACAAGAATGTAGAATCGACCATCGATATTGTAACATAATAAAAACATATATGACAATGCTACAACAACTGTAAATCTACATTCCACAACTAACCAGATAAAAAAAAAGGGGAGTTAGGCAGGGCGATACCATGTCGCCAAAATTGTTTATTACTGTTCTTGAGCATGCATTCAAAATGCTGGCTTGGCAACAAAAGGAATAGTTATCGATGGAGAGAGACAACCACCTACGCTTTGCGGATGATATCGTTATAGTGTCAGATAGTCTGGGAGAAATCAAAGACATGCTTCAAGAACTTAACGATGCATTACACGATTGGACTAACAATAAATTTTGACAAGACTAAGATAATGACTAAATATGGTGCCCAGCGAACACATACAAATTCACAACAACAGAATAGAATTAGTCCACAAATATGTATACTTGGGCCATGAGATCAAAATAAGAAGAGATAACCAAACCTGTGAACTGGCTAGACGAATTACCTTGGGATGGGCGGCTTACGAAAAAATGAGGGACATCTTTAGAGCAAATATCCCAATACACCTGAAAAGAAAGGCATTTAACCAATGTATCCTCCCGGTTTTAACCTATGGTGCAGAGACACTCACTCTAATAAAAGCAACCGCAGAAAAATTGAGAGTGACACAGAGGCGGATGGAGAGAATTGGCCTGACTTTGAGAGATCGAGTAAGAAATGAAGAGATACGCCGACGTACGGGAGTGGATGACATTATCCAGCGAATCACAAAACAAAAGTGTAGATGGGCTGGACACTATGCTAGAATGGCAGACGGGAGATGGACCAAAAGACTTATAGAGTGGAGACCAAGAGCCGACAAGCGTAGCCAAGGCAGACCTCCCACCCGATGGACCGACGACCTGAAACGAATAACAACTAACTGGATTGCAACAGCTAAAAACCGCGAGAACTGGAGACGTTTGGAGGAGGCCTATGTTCAACTATGGACGTGAAAGGGGGCTGCGTGATGATGATGATGATAATAAAGAGTCCCTAGATACGATATTTTTTTCAAACATAAAATTACAATAGGTTGTGAAGAAACTTGTCAAATAGGTTTGGTCCATCACTAATAATATTTTTACCACCAAGTTATTGATTGAATTACAGTCCACTGTGCGTCTTTATTAAATTAGCGCCTAGGAATAACCCTAAAGAAAAATAATACGTTCCAGATTTACACCTCGATCGATAATCTCTTTAACGTTTCAATCATTCAATTATTAACGCCGAAGACTGTAGGGCTTCGGGTCAAGTGGTGTTTAGATTGATTTTTAAAAAGAAATTCTGTTTTGACGCCATTCCAGTATTAAATTACGAGATAATTTTAGACTCTCTTAATTTTGGTCTTATTGAATAATGGAAAAAGTAAATAATTTCATTATAATACAGTTTTCTTAATTTATTTATTATATAAATTTATATATTTGTGTTTTATGAAACGCTATAGTCTGTCCAACGACAAAATCCTTGATAGATGTGTCAAGGATTTTGTTGGTAGAATTGGAATGTAAATTATATTAATATATTTAAAAATGTCAATTCTATAACAACTGTCTAATCGAATTATATTATTAAAAAAATAGTCTAAAGTGTGTGTTGATACAATTACAATACAAAAAAAGATGTGTGTTAAACAAAACACCACATACAAAAAAAAATAAAAAAAGAACTCTATTATTACTTTTAAACTTCAAAAAACTTCCTACATTTAATTATTATATTTACCAACATAACTTATGTTCTAATATTAAAAGATTTAATATTGCATAGAAATAAATAAAACAGAACATAAACAAAACAAAATATTTTACTAATAACAATTTCAATAATTTACATTTACCGAATTTTTTACCTTTTTTTATAACCAAAGTTGGTTAATTAACTTTATTATTTTTTAAACTGGTACCTTCTGACCTTTCTACAGTATTATTAACTACTATTATAAGTCTTGATTTTAGAGCTACTCCAATTTTTAGTACTATATACGAGATGGTATATAAACGTGGCTAATACAGCTCTTTGGGTGTACACTTAAATCTTCCTCAATTTTTCCTTCACTTAACTTTAAAAACCTCAAAACACACGTAATAGACCGAGAGATGGCTACATAAAAAACCTTATCATCGTTACATGGCTAATTTTTTGTGTGAAGTATCCTTTTGTGTAGCCATTGTGAAATAGTCATGTCTGCCAGCGCGATCCCGGGGCTTAAAAGCGGGGCAGGCTAATCGAAAGGGTGAAATTTTGACACTAAAATTATTATAAGGTACACGAGTTATAATTGCCAAATAGCTTTTACTTATTATTAGAAAACGTGTAAAATTGTCGACAGACATTTTTCTCGTGGCTGAGATGCCGACAGACAACGCGAAAGAGGCATAGAATTTTGACAAAAGAAAATCATCGCATATATGCATGTCGGTTGGTGGAATGTCATGTTTATTGTTAATTAATTTAAAAAACCATTATGCAAAAGGGCAGAGAAAAAAATCGTTATTGAAATAATAAAAAAATACATTTATAATATAATCGTATATTATATGATCTATCTATATTTAAATGGGTGAGGCGGCCAGTGTTCCCTAAATAAAGCGCTAGAGTAATATCGCGCTTTTGATAACTGTCTGCAGCTGATTGAGCCACGATCTTTTTGTCTGCCCCGTTGCATACGGCTCTTAAAATAAATAAATATGACATTTCACCAATCGGCATGCAAATATGCCATGATTTCTTTCATTCTTCAAATTTCATTTTTTAATAATTTTTAAAATTTCATTCCTCTTTCGCGTTCTCTGTCGGCATTTTAGCGACTAGAAAAATGTCTGCCAACAATTTTCCACGTTTCTTAATAATAAATAAAAGCTATTTTCGCAATTATAACTCATGTATCTTATAATATTTTTAGTGTCAAAATTTCACCCTTTCGATTGGCCGCCCCCGCTTTAAGCCCCGGGATCGCGCTGGCAGACATGACTATTTCATAATGGCTACACAAAAGGATACCTCACACAAAAAATTAGCCACGTAACGATGATAAGGTTTTTTATGTAGCCAGCTCTTAGACTATAATAAAACAAACCATATTGACGCCTATACATTATTAACTAAAAATTTGTAGCATTTTAGTGGCTTTATAATTATTTTAAAATATGTGGATAAATATTTTTATCCTGAAATTGACAGCTTCTCAACATTTGACATGACAAATTCAGACAAATGTGACATTTAAACAGTCCTACCACTACAGTTTTTCCAGAAATACCCCAAAAACCCGCCATTTTGGCGCCAATAACATTGAACAAACCAATTGCGGTACTTTATATATCTAGGGACTTTAACTACTACTTGTAAAGGGCGCCACCTATATAGTTTTATTCCGTCACTCTAATCATATTGAAATATGATCTGTTATTTTTTTTAAAATAAACCAATAAAAGTGGTTAAAAACAACAAAAAATGGCTCGTGACTGATTTATATGTAAATCCATCCATAGTTTACTTAAAATATATTAGACACATATTTTAGTGAAATAAATTGATTGGTTTGAATGTAATCTGCTTTTTTTCTGTCATTTTCTGTCAAATCTTCCCTGCGTCGAAAAACAGAGTATATTATGAAAGCGCATTGTGCCTTTATATCCTATAATATTCGTCAATAAACGCTAGTCATCGATTATATTACTATCGTCAATAAGAAACAACTTTATCTACTAAGCAAATTCTCGTTCAAAACCCGAATTGGATTTCCTTGAAAACGTACCACAGAAAGTTCTTATATAAAGCTTGCAGGTAGATTCGAGATTTCAAGTTTTTTGAGGGCTTATTCACCGATATAATGGTATCCGAAACCGATCTTAAAGCCATTCATTTCTTTCGAAAATCCCGCTTCCATTATCAGACAACGCAAACTGCCCTAAAGGAGGCCAAAACGAAAGGCAGATGAAGCGACGGTGCGGCTGACAGGCCGAAATGTTTTTATCAATTGGAAAAGCAAATATGTTAAAAGCATCTAACACTAAATAGAAGTAGATAGTTTAAGGGTGAGCGATACCGGGATTTTTAAATCCACTGTTAACTGCAGATGTGTACTTATAACAAGTATCTGAAATACAAATGAGAAGATACTACTAAGTAAAATATTTGAAATATCAGATACAAGATTCTTTTGGAATAGGAATTTGAAATACTAGATAAAAAATTCATATTTTCTATATACCTACTTTTATTAACTACAGTTGGAGGTTGGAACCCTTTGGTGTTACACAGCAAAATAAAATACTAAATCACCACAATACACCAAAAGAATATTACTTTTACACTGGACGCGCGTTTGGCTAACCATGTTAGCATCATCAGCAGATGATTAAACATTTAAAAAAAGTAGAAAACTGGAAAATTTGAGGTTATGGTTCGCGGGTACGTTAAGGCGCTGTTGGATGTCACACTAAAAATACTAAAGTTACTCCTAAGAACACTGAACCTGCCTTATTTTGTTCAACTGTTCGGAATAATTATTTATGGCTTGGAAGCTTATACTAAGGGCTGGCAAAGGTTAGTCTTGGGTCGAGATTTCCGTATGTAAGAAGAGTACAATGCATTTATAATGTATTGAACAAAGACAGTACAGTAAACACGTTGCCAAACGTATGAAATAAACCGAGAAACTGTGCACATCGCTAAGAGACGTGGAATGGGATATAGCCCATTTGTCGCAGTTGACCGGTCGACCCAATCAATACCTCAGTCAGTACTTAAAGTTCTAGGGAAAGGTGTACGTCATGCGTTCAGCTTCACGATTTAATTACGTCTCGTGATACTTGATTTGTTTATTTATTAACGAGTCATTGTAATTTTCCCCATAGCTTGAATTTTTTTAAGTGCAAGCTAGAAACACTTGCATTTTTGGTAAAAATAAGTCGAATTGAGTGGGTGTTCGATAGTGGTCGCGCTATTAGAACTCTGAATTCAAAAATCGATATCTCGAAATCTATTAGAAATAATAGAGTAGTATTTTTTTCAAGAACTTTGTTAATATTTCTGCTGTATTTGCTTTGTAGACAGTACGTGAAAATCTTTATCAATAAAAAAATTACACGATTGCTGAAAATTGTTATGCTCTAAAAGTAAATGGATGGATTGTTTACAATTTTTGAATGAAAAAAACAACGTTATCGAATTTTTTTTATGTAAACATATTGTAAAATATCCGATCTTGAAAATAAAAAAAAAGTTTCAATATCTAAAGTGGTTCTTGAGTTATGGCCTGCTATGTGTTAAAAAGTTGAGTTTTTAAATTATCGCGATTACTGACGTTTTCTCGTTATAAAAAAAATGACACCCTAACGATATCCTTATAATTCCATTTCAGATGCTCAGAAACATATCTAATGATTGTATCTAGTTATCTCTTGAAAAAAAAGTCTTTTAAAAATAAGCGGTTTGCGATTGTGATTTTACTTTGCCTTATAGGAAAAGGCGTATCGGCAACGCCGCAACAGCACACCGTCGCGCGTCGCGTCGGTCGGTCGTATTTCTCTCACTCCGACTTAATAAGATCCCTATGCGCTTTACTTCCAAACATGTAAATGCAGACCCAAAAGTAACAGTTGCCAACACGGTACATATTTTATGCAAATAAAGCAACAAAAATAGAAGCCTAAGCCGAAACTTATCAAGTTAAAAAAATAATTCCTAATGTGTGACGTCACCAATCAGACTTAAACTTGCTGTATCTTAAAAACAGCAAGTGTTGCTGGGATGAAATTTAGAGCAGGATGCAACAGGGGTATAGTAGCGCAAGAAGGAACCAGTTTGGGCAATCCTGCTTCAATTCAGTTTCAATGTTTTCATTGTTTCATTATTGCAGAAAGGTCTTTAATGGAATTATAACAAGAGTTCCAACGGGTTGTGCATGGTGAAGTTTGTGAAAATACCGATTTTATATATTGACTCTCTTTGATAATTTTCAACCACTGAAATCAATTATTGTAAAGGTATTATTTGCGCGTTTACTGGCAAATGTAACTCTATTGAATAGCTAATACTTATCTAGTTGGATATATGGATTGTGCCATTAGCGAGACTGCATATTTTATGATGTTATTGCAATTGGCTACGTGGCAACGATAATTATAGTACACCCATATAAATTAAACTTTTCATATGAATTAAATATTTTTATTAATAAATAATTTTAAGCTACCTACATTAAATAAGTTTATAGTTATCGAATAATAACTAACTTTAGAACTTTATACGGAACGATCAACAAAATGATTGAAATAGCTGGCAATATTTTGGTGTCAAATTATGTCAATACATACACTTCAATTTTTTTTAGCTTTTCTTTATCTTCTTGAAAATTTACTAATTTTCAATACATTATTATCACCAAACAGCCACTAAAGTCCACTGCTGAACGTAGGCCTACCTCGTTTGCTTCCCTTTTTTGAGCAATTTACTTCTAGTTACTGTGGATACATCTTAAGTCGTCATACCATCTGGTTGGAGGACGGCCTCTGCTTTTGAATGCATCATATCTTGGTCTCCATTCTATAATTTTCTTCGTCTATTGATCATCGTTTATTCTTGCAATATGCCATGCCAAATGCCATTTTAAAGTTGTTACTTATAGTCTAAGAGCTAGCAATAGTTTTCGAGAAAGTATTTTAAGAAAGCTGGCTCTTTGATTATATCTTTTACTATGTTCTCTGGTTAAATTCTAGTATTGAATATAAATCGAACAAGTCTCCATAGCGCAGCGCGTAGAGTTTCCGACTACGAACCAAGGACTCAGACTTCGAGACCGGGTCGCAAATTCGCCGACACATTAGCCGCTCAGGAAAGTTCGGGTGCTGCGTAAAGTACCAACGTATTAGACTAATACGTCGGCGATTTAAGATGCGCTCAAAATATTGTTTCTTTCTTCGCAAATTTGTAAATAATGGTAATGGGTATTCGTAAATTTTTATCACCAATCAGTAATCGTCTGTAGTTGGTTTTCATTATTTTCCAGTGATTAGCATATTTCGAGCAGATTGCTAATTCAAAAACATGGATTTTACGACATTACCAGCTGTACCTGATAAATAAATAGCCTCCAATAAACAGAGATTGCAGATTACTGATAAAAACAAACTTTAGATACGTTGCTTTTTGCTGAGAAATTAAATAATAACAGTAATGTTATTAATGTTTCATTAATACAAAATAAATAGTAATAGCACAAATAGCATCCTTTTTTTATACTGCGCAAAAGTCTTGTGCACTTTCATGTAAATGCTAGATATACCATACAATGTAAAAAAACGACGTCAGAGCTGGCTTGAAAATAAAGATAGCTGTCATTTTGTATGTAAAATTATATAGGGAATGTCAATGATGGTCATTTCCAAACCTACACTAGTCGCTGTTTTTTGTCGATCATACGGTACTTGTGATAAGTCTCAAAACTTAACTTACCCTTTATTAAGGCTCCAAGCTCCAATGATTCTATTATCGGCATGGAAGCTTAAAACTGGTTAGTGAGTAAATTTTAGTTTATTTTTATTTTATTATAGAATGGATGACTACCTTGGTAGCTGAATGTAATGGATATTCTCCTTCACTAGTTGATAAATTAATTAGAAAACGTAGGTATAGGTTAATGATTTCTGAAAATTCGACTTTTCAAGTGGAGAAAGATACGTCTAAATATTTTTCGATACCGTTTGATAGAGAGTTAGCCCGTGGTTTAAAAGGAATTTTTAAGAATGTCAATTATAAACTTGTGTATAGTGCTAATAATAAATTACAACAATTATTAGGTAATCCAAAAGATAAAACACCTCCACTGGAAAGGTCGGGTATTTATGATATTTCTTGTAAAGATTGTAATCAGAAATATGTTGGGCAAATTAGAAGATCAATATTAACTAGATTTAAAGAACATTTAGCTCAGATAGGATATGGTAGACCGGATAAATCTTGCGTTGCCGAACATATTGTTGATAAAGAACATTGTATAGATCTTAATAACTTAAAATTACTTAAACAAGTCTCAAATTACAGGCAATTAGATGCATATGAATGCATCAGAATTAATAAATGTAAAGACAGTATGAACAGAGACAACGGTCCAATTCCTTCAAGTTCTTTGTTCCTACTACTCTAGTGGCAGAAATCTAACTGTTACGCTCAGTGGGCTCTGACTCGGTTGGCTAGATTTTGCCACGCTCACTCGGTGCCCACTGAGCGAGTTTCTTATTACGCTTCAGAGTAAAGTAATAATTGCTGCAGCTTTTCTTTTCGATAACTTCATCTCTGTTCATATAGCTATTGGATACTGGCTTTGAGACATATTTCGCGAAAATGAAATGTAAACAGTCTGTGAGATATTATGTCAGACACTAGACACTTATGTCCTGATTTTGGCTTTAAACATATCTCGCGTAAATAAATTACAAGTAATTTCTATACAGTGTAAACAGTCTGTGAGACATTATGTCAGACAATAGACACTTATATCCTGATAAAAATGTCAGATGTAAACGTACCTTAAGTAAAATAACTCTCCGACACTTTTTTCCAGACACCAAATTAAAAAAAAAATATGGGAGTAGGAGTGAATAAGTCCAAAAAAATATAAAATATGTCTTATTTTTTCTATTCATATATTTTTTTGATAATATGCTTTGCTTGTAGATTTAAGTTGTTTAGTAATTTAATAAATAAAGTATTTTTTTAAGTTAACAAAATTTTAGTTACAATTTTATACTAAAAATGACAAATTGAAAATTGCCTCATGAAGTTTTAGAAAAACATATTTCTTATTTTAAATGGAAAACACCGTATTTAATTTTAGTATTAGAGATAATTTCTGTTCAAGTCTGTTTTTTAACATTTTTAATAATTTTCTAACAGTTCTCGATATGTAACCTATACTGTAATGCAATGTGCAGTCAACAATATTTCGTTTTCGTAAATCACAGACGCATAAGGGTTGGAATAATCCGAACGGCTAATGTGTCGGCGAATTCCGAATATGCGACCGGGTCAGGGCAAAAACATTTTTATTTTATTTTTGTTTATATTCTGATAGTAGAGTATTAATTTTTTTTGAATCACCAGAATTATTTAATACTTTACCAGCAGAATATAAACGAAAATAAAATGAGAAAGTTTTTACCCCAAACCAAACTTCTACGCGCTGCGGTTTATATTCAATACTAGAATTTAAAGGACTAAAGCTTGATTTTCATGCATCCGTTGTCCGACGATACGTTGATACGATATTAATTTTATTGGTAGAATTTAAAGACTTTGATTGGTTAGAAAATAACTCAGCTTTTAAATTTATTTCATTTTCATGCCTCCGTTTATGGGATATACGTTGGTGTTATTTTATATTTTCGTTTCCATAAAAATTTTGCTATTTTACTTATATTTTATTAAGGTTAGATTAAATTTGTCAAAAAAATGTCAAAACGTCCGTTATCGTATGAACGGGTCCGTTGACGGGCTGAAGTAAAATATATACGGATGAAAAGTGGCGCGAAAACGCTATGACCAATCAGAGCACCGTCGGACCAACATATGGCAAACACTACACATTACTTCTACATAAAATCAAAAAAAAAAAAATAAAAACAAATATTTCTCTAAAAACTAACAAACAAATACACACTTACGAAACTAGAAGAAAATCAGACATCAGAACAGCCAAGAGAACTCAAAAAACACTTTCACAAAAACTAACAACAGAAACTACCACAATATATAATATGTTACCAAAAGAATTAACACAATTAAATTATAAAAATTTTAAGAGAAAAATTAAAAACATGATATTTGAGAAGAGCGTATAAACGTAGACGACATAGACCAATTTATAAAAAAAAGAACAGTGCCTTCAATACCACCTGCCCAGTGAGCGTCTTAAAAGTCTTCAAACTGTTGCAGATGAAGAAGGACGCAACCAACAACTGCTACGAAGATAAAGATTAACAATATAATTGAATTGTATATTTTTTTAAACAGTTGTATATATTTTAATTAATAAACGGTTTTATATACAGGGTGAGTTTCCTACGATGTTCTCTATTGGTATTTCGGAAACTACTGGAGATAGAGAGTCGGTTAAACGGGGAAAGAATTGCAGTTTTGTAGGGTCATAAATATGCGCCTTTCAGATTTTTGAAAAAGTTCATGGCTTACTAGATATTTAGAAAAAAACAAATTTCGGCTATTTTAAAAATTGTCCCTAATTCCATTATAAGCTATTTTAGACAAAAAGTTTTCAGATAAAAGTTGTAGATAATCACATTCTTAATGAGATTGTGTCCTCCGTTTTTTTCTAAATCCTGTTATTTTTGACATTTGACACAAACATATATTTTTTTTAAATGGAAACCATAGTTGGCCATGACTTTATAAAAAGTGCCATCTTTTAAGCTTTTCAGCGATATAAGCTATAATATGTTTTCTTCGAAAAAGTATCGAGTTATAGCCAATTCTTATCATTTTTAAATAATTTCACTTAGTTAGCCATGGAAACAATCGTCTTTGCTCTTATAAATGTGAAGCTGCCACATCCAAACTTTGTAAATTAAAGTAAACAAAAATTGTAAATATGAATTTTTCAAATGAAGAAAAGCGTGTAAGATTTTTGGTTCAACTTTTCTTGACCATACATTTTCGAGGATACGTTGACCGGTGAATGTTATGTTTTTTAGAGAACGGTTTTCAAGACATGTTGGAAAAGTTAAATTTAGTTATAGCCAATTCTTATCTTTCTTGACTAATTTCACTTAGATTGCATGGCATTCTTATTCTTTTGTGATTTATAACTTATAAAAAGTCAGAATATATTACTAAACGGTTCTTTAGAATTTACATTACACAAACTAAAACTTAAAAAAATAATATCGCTGCAGTCACTGCATGCACTTTAAGTTATTTTAGAAAATGTTCAAAAAATCCGTCATTGTTTTGAGTTACATCTTTTTAAAACTGAATTATCACCTATTCTCACAAAAGGACCGGTTGACTTAATTAAACTTCTCTCGTACCGCCACTTCGAGTGCCTCTCTTAATTCATAAATTCTTTTGTAAACCTTATTTTTAACCATACCGCATAAAAAAAATATAAAATGGATAGGTCAGGTGATCGAGGAGGCTCATGCAATTAGTCCACCTCTTCCTATCCCTGAGTTTATATTATTATGATATCAATAATTTTTAACATTTCTTTCATTATATGCGGGGGGGCATAATGAAAGTCATTTTGGAAACACTCTATTGATGCGGGAGTATCTACACGCTTTTCTTCATTTTAGAAATTCATATTTACAATTTTTGTTTATTTTAATTTACAAAGTTTGAATGTGACAGCTTCACATTTCTGAGAGTGACGGCGATTGAACTTGTTTCCATGGCTAACTAAGTGAAATTGTTTAAAAATGATAAGAATTGACTATAACTCAGTAATTTTTCGAAGAAAACATATTATAGCTTATATCGCTAAAAAGCTTAAAAAATGCCGCTTTTTATGAAGTCATGGCCAACTATGGTTTCCATTTAAAAAAAACATATGTTTGTGTGATATGTCAAAAATGACAGGCTTTAGAAAAAAACAGAGGACACGATCTCATTAAGGATGTGATTATCTACAACTTTTATCTGAAAACTTTTTGTCTAAAATAGCTTATAATAGAATTAGGGACAATTTTTAAAATAACCGAAATTTGTTTTTTTCAAAATATCTAGTAAGCCATGAACTTTTTCATAAATCTGAAAAGCGCATATTTATGACCCCACAAAACTGCAATTCTTTCCCCATTTAACCGACTCTCTATCTCCAGTAGTTTCCAAGATACCCATAGAGAACATAGTAGGAAACTCACCCTGTATATTAACGTATAACGGATAGGATCTTCTTTCAACGCGCAGGCAGTAGGGAACGGCAGCCCGACGGGTCGCATGCTGTTCCAGAGAGCATAGTAAACGATTGGCTTTCATAAAATACTTGTTTTCCCGACGTTGCTAGCTCTCGTACTATTATTCTATGGCATCCGTGACGTTAGTAATTTGTCTCTCGGGGATAGCCCAAACATTGATTTTTCCATTGCTCTTTTTGAATATGTTATTTGTAAAATCGACATATTTTTTGAATTAAAAAATAACTATATTAAAGTACCTTTTTGTTTTAAAATGTTTATGAGTATTTTTTTCTTATAAAAATTCGAACATATATGGAAAATATTTGATACCCGGTGCTAAAAAAGCTAGATTATATCAAACTTTTGTGAAGAGAATGAAAAATTATAAACATTCTGAAAGAACTAAAAGTACCCAACTTCATTTGACATGTGGATCAAACCTAATGTTTATCGCCGACGTCTGTCTATTTGCCATCCCAAAATTGCGAAATAAAATAAAGTTGCCGCGATAAAGTCAGAGCGATATTAAAAAAGTTTTCTTTTATGATGAAGCCGGAAGTCATTTTCATAATATATTACAATTTTCTACTTGTTCACATCGGATTTATTTCGGTAGTAAAAATCTCGTTAATAATATAAACGAAAGAAGTGAAAAAGAAAACGAGAAGCACAGTATTCGTAAAGCGAGTTATAAAGTTTTAATAAATATAAACCCAAATTACCTCTTATAAGTTCCGGTTCTCTTGGCAAGAGAGAGTTTAAAACTGCCTCAAGACGAATCCAAAATTTTCTTTAAAATTCTCAGTTAATTATTTCGGGCGCTCTTTCAATAAAGTTTCTATTAAACAGTTTTGAAGACTAACATACCTACTTAGACATCTATTATAATCAAATCGGGCTAATATTCTTGAATATTTGTGCGACAAAAAATCTTTGTAATCAACAGAACTGTAGATTTAGCATGAAATTGTCGTCTTGTCTCCTGCACCAGATTGTGCAGGTCTTTGATAGGATAGATGCGTAGTTTGGTGCGATTCAAGTCTCCTAAGCATTTTATTTTTTGGATCATGTCAATACATGCCTTGGTTAATTTTTAAGAGCGAAATGAACTTGCCAGCAACAATTTGCATTTTTCTCAATTATCATTTCTTTTTGAAGTTATTTTTCAATATGACATGGCTGCTTTGGTGATTTGGTGTGAACTATATACTACTATGAACTGCCCATTATGTTTGACGTTTGGGAAACGCTTGGTAATTTTTTTAGAGATTAGAGGTCGCGTTAATTAAGCAGTACCAACTTTATTAAATGAACTTCGCTTGGTTCTTAAGGAAGATTGGGAAAACATAAAGCAATATGATATGTGCTGCTTCAATGACAGTATAAACGGACCTATACAGGCAGTTATAGCAGCCAAGGGAAGCAATACAAAGTATTAGGGTATTTTTACATTTTTTTTTCTGTTTGTATACTTGAGTATTACAGATATTTTATTTAATATCGTTAGTTCTGTTATCGTTATTAATGTTTATTAAAACCCGTGCTGTGTCGTTAGTCTTTAACGTTTTTTAATTTAGTATAGAGTATCCAATGCAGCGTATTATGACGTTACGACGATAGTCACCAATACAACCAACTCGTCATATTAAAAAATTACATCAAAAAGTAGTGATAATTGAAAAAATTGCAAATTGATCGTGATCAATTCATTTTGCTCTTAAAATTTAACCAAAGCATTTACATGAATAAAAAAACAAAATACTCCGGAGTCATGGTTCTGACCGTAAAATTATATTTTAGGAAACTTTACACACGAAATTATAGCACAGGGTGTTTTAAAGTTAAGGTAAAAAAAACAACCCCTTTTCTAACCCTGTATTATATGCCAAATACTAAAGTTTATAAAAAACTGAGTTTAAAAATTAAAGTTGATATAATTATATACAGCTTGTTAAAAAATGTGTACATGTGCACTTTTTTAGAAACCGCCAACTTATCAGCGACAGGGATAGAAAAGAATCGCCATGTTTTGACCTCTACTGCAATATCATTCGACCACACGGTACATTTTTATGACTTTTTCAAAAAGTTTCTTATTCTGAAGAAAAAAACACTCTTTTTTTCCTAAATAAGTTTATATTTTCTTGCGTTTTGGATTTATTTTTTGTCATAAAAATGTCGGTTAAAA
Source organism: Sitophilus oryzae (assembly GCF_002938485.1). NCBI lineage: Eukaryota > Metazoa > Arthropoda > Insecta > Coleoptera > Curculionidae > Sitophilus > Sitophilus oryzae. Next base: position 443,857 of record NW_022146289.1, on the reverse strand, counting down.
GAGGCAAAGTAAATGAAGAGGAAAACGAAACGTGACGTATTCACAAAGCGACTTATAAATAAAGTTTTGGAGAAAATAAAAACGAAACTTAAGTCTCTTCGAGCAACGGAAACGAGGAAAAACTTATTTTATTAACATCGTTTGGATCGAGGTTTCATTTGGTATTCAAACCTCGTGTCGAGAAATAAAGATACTTTGTTATGAATAATACTGACTATTTTTTTATGTTGTATTTACCGAATAAATATGAGTTCTTGATATTTTTAACTATACGAAAGTTTGAAATAAATACTAGATCTATTTCTTAATGGCATAACCCAAGCAGCAAAAATAAATTCTAAAAGGATTGAATTATTTTATAACAGTCGAATAGCGTTGTCTTAAGGACTGCTTGATTTTATTAAGTGTTTGGTTTCGACTATTCTGATTTTTAATTAAAGTTGTCATATTAAACTATTTTCTAGCGGTTTTTACAACGTATCCTATAACGCATTAAACGATAAGTTCTTTTAGTATGATATAACACTTAATAAGACAATGCTATATGATAACAAACATATTATTTTATTAGGCTCTTATACCCACCATGTAAGAGTTCTATAATATTCATATAACTAGTAGTCACAAGATCATATAATAGTTACTTAAACTTGTCTTATTAAAGTTGTATTACGTTGTATGATAGAATGTTTTATTACGTTAAACTACGGTGCTGTCTACAACACCAATTATATAGCCTTATATGATAAAATTGTGATTAACAAAATAAATTCGCTGTAATATCTGCATTATAAAACTGGTAATGTATAATATAACCTCATTTTAAATTAAATGGTATACCTAGTTATTTATTTTGTTATTGTTGTTGCAAAAGTAATATCTACGTACGAGTATAATCAATCACAGCTATTATGAATTCTGGACAAAGTTGGAAAAAAGTTAACAAACGCAGTGGTAGTTATAAAGGGCATGTCAGAAAAAACTCCTCGAAATTACGGTAAATAATCCCGAGAATTCCCTGGGTTCCCAAAACCAAAATCTCTCGGGTTGTCTGGTTTCTTCAAAGCATTGTTGCCACGTTGATGTAAAAGTTTTCCTGTAGTAATGTTTGTATTGTTTTATTGTTATTTTTCCAAGCCTTTAGGTTGCCGCTCACTCGTCGGGCTCGCATGAAATGCATTGCGTGCATGAATCCATGAAAATCTGATCATGTTTGTTAGTTTAAATACTAATCAAATGAGATTTGGCAACATCTATTTGTCACAAATCTCAATATGTCCAAAATAGTTCTATAGTGCCTGGAAATTCGTAATTTTGGATATTTATCCTATACCGTTTTATTTTACAACAAAGACTTATTTAAGGGATTCATTTATAATAAAATGGTTGCATTATAATTCGCCATGTTTAAGGCAGAATTTTTGTATGGCCTATGGCCGCCATTATATGAGCAAAATTAAAAACATCAGAATAAATTGTAAAATGTTATTTTTGAGAACTATTTTGTGATAAGATTCCCACAGACAGAAATAAAGTGTTTAATTAAATTAAAAAAAAATTTTTGAAAATTCTATTTTATTTTATTTTATTGTTTAAATTTATACGTAAACCTTAATCGAAATTAAAGCGCTTTAATTTTTTGCCAAATACATACCTATAATCTACCAGTAAAATTTTCGGCGCAACAAAAATTGTCCCTACTTTTCAAACCCTATTAACGATTTTTTATATTACATATTTGTTGTAGCTTCTGGCTCTACCCGCCATTTTCTTTGTCGAGTAAAGTCTCCTTTTTAACAATCCACATCCTCTAGATTCATTTTACGACAGGCTTAAAATATAATTTGCTCCTAATATTCTTCGGTAAAAAATAAAATACTCTTTTACCTCGCTAAATGATCAAATGTTTTTATTGTTCTGTTTCTTAGATGTGACTACGTAATACACAATAAAACAAGTTTTATAATAGTTATATAACGCTGTGTAAAATAGTTGCATAAGAGTTGTATACCCTTTTTATAGAACTTCTATACTACTAAACGGTTGTATAAAAATGGGCCTTTTTTGGTTGTAAAGCTATCATATTACGGTCTTATAGCACGTTATATGAATTGAGGTATCCTATAAAAATTATCACATAGCTGTTTATACAGCCTTTATAAAATAAAATTTGCTACTTGGGAAGCCCTATAAGAATATTTTGGTAATAAATCTAGTAAAATAATAACAGATTGGGCTGAGTTAAAGGATTTCCACATTGTATTGTTAACAACAAATATGATAGACTAGTCAATAAGGCAAGCAGTTAAATATTCTGGGACCGGTTCATTCCAGCTTATTTCCTATCGCACCAATATGAGATAAAATCAAAGAAAATATTTTATCCTTGTTTCATCATCGTTGATCAGATGGTTATCTGATCATACTAGACTACTCTTGCTCATAACTAGATGTCAAAATCAGGCGCGGGTAGATATTACACGCGGCGATTTTCTAGTGGTAGGCAAACTGAAACTGAATAAATGTTTCAAAAAGATAAACACACACTTTTAAAAAGACCGAAGTATAACATCGAATAGCTTAGAAAACCAAACAAACTCCAAAATTTTAAGAAGAAACTCAGACAACAAAGGAAGAATACTCACACACTTTCGTGGAACGAGGCAGAAGACTTGTAAAAAGTTCGCTGAAGAAGACATTAGGCCAGATGAAACAAAGAATAAATGCAACTACCATCTACGAGCCCAAAACTATTTTACCAAAACAAAATCAAGTGTCGAATAGAGCAGCTGGCCCGCAGCCGCCTATTGTATCCCTCTTGAGTTATAACTTATCATATAGTCTTAGGGCTTTGACGGAAGCCATATATCTGAGACGGTTTTGCAGAGGATAGTTCTCTCCGATATCTGTCTTACCAAAGTTTATGATACGAATGGTTGCTTGTTGTATTCTGGTGATTCCCCATCTTCCTTAGAGAATCTGCATTCGCTGTTGTCTTAGCTTCAATATATTGAGGTGTTTATTGAGGAGATAGTATCCTGTTAAAAACCCCGTGATAGTCCGAAGATTGTTCGTACTTAAACCAAGAAAAATATTTGAATTTTCCCCAACCTAAACCGTGGGAAGTTATTAATTACATGATTCTTATTCTGACGGCATACCATTAACATCCTTTGAAGAACATGTTAACAGACGGAATAAGCATTTCAGCAACCCACTTGGACCAATAAATAAGCAAACTATCGAAACCCCTATCAACTACGGTACGCCAACTAAAACTGACATATAAAAGATATCAAAATACTGAAGAACAATAAAGCAGCCCGTCCTGATAGTATCCTCACAGATCTCACCAAGCAGATCCTAATACAGCAGCAAATGTATTATATCCTCTAATTACAAGAGCTTAAAAATCTAGCATTACCCCTTATCAATGGAAACAAAGACTACGCAGAGTACAGCGCATCATGTCTACTGGGCTATGCAGCACATACAAAACGGTATCTGGAGAAGCTATAGAGATTATAGCTGAAATAGCGCCTATAGAACTGCTTATACAGGAAAGACATGATAAATGGGATGTGTTGGTTTTTGTGGTTTATTTATTGAAACAAGTAACAATATGTACAACAATAATACTATAGTAAACTATCAAGTAATACATGATTAACAGGGCTATTCTTAATCTTCTAACTATACCTATACAGACCGGACCACCGTAGTAGTAACATAGGCAGAACCGGACGAATTAGCGTATACCCGTCCGCTGCGCCGGATAAAAAGCAGCCGAAAAAATGCCATAAAATAAAAATAGGTAGATATGTGATAAGAATATTTCATAATTTGTATTTATTCGTGTTTTAATAGCCAAAACGAATACATAGATTCTCGCGACAGTTCTCCTGTAAAATTTATTTTTTAAGTAAAATAATGGATGTTTACGAAGTTCGTGAGAGAATTCAAATTGTAAAATGGTATTTCCAAAATAGGTCTTATCGGGATATACAAACAATTTTTCCACAAACTTTTGTAAACAGGCCAATTCTATCTTTACCTACTATATCAAGAGTTATTAATAATTTTGAAACACATGGGTGCGTGTCCCCACAAAAACACAATGTTGATGTGTTGATTAATGAAGAACAGGAGTTAAAGCAAGTGTTTAACCGTTTAATTAGTGGACATGGAACCATTTTGTGATCCGCTAGATCACCAGATCTTTCTCCCAATGATTTCTTTTTGTGGGGTTATGATAGGGCTAATAATCTGGATGAGCTTCAAGTAAAAATACGAGAGGCTTTCCAAACTATTAGCCCTAATATGTTAGCCAATGTCAGACGGGGATTTTACGACCGCCTAGGCTTCTGTCTAGCACAAGAAGGTGGTCTTTTTCAACACTTGTTATAACTTTTTTTTATTTAGAGTAATATTTTAGTTTTTTTTTTGGGTTTAGAGAATTTATCTATTTTTAGTTTTGGCTTGTAAACACACTCAAATAATAAAGATTTAAGTATTTTTATTTTAAATGTTACCTTAAGTGAAGGTAAACACTTAAAATGAAAATAATAAATACCCGGCACTCCTCGCGTCGTATTTCTAGTCTGTCACGACCGACCCGTCCAAGCACAACTGCAACTTCGTACTGCCTGACTAGCCGACTAGCCGGCAGTGAATCTCGAATACGAACGCAAATTGGGTAAACGTAAATTCGTCCGGCAACTTGCTATGTTACTAGTAGCCTGGTCTTCTATGTATACCACACGAGTATTACCACTGATCTAAGCTCTATTCACGAACTGTCATTGATGGATTCGCATTTCAACGCTAATCTCATAGATGGCGCAACACATTCTTAACTAAAGGATTATAATAATAAAATTTACAGTTGCAAGAGGAATGGAATAACGGAACATATGGCAGGATGGACATACAAGTTAATACCCGATATAAAATTACTTAGTGGATTACTTCATGAGTCTTCATGATGTTTTAAGCTGCTTTCCTATCAAACTACTCACGCATTGATCATATTAATACATTGTGCTTTATTTTTTAGATTTTAGATTTATTATTATATATTATTATTCATTATTATATATTATTATTATTATTCGTATTATTCATAGTCTTTCGACAGTATCCCCTATACGGTGGTATGGAACGCTCTAAAAGAAGGTGTTTTGTGAAAACTAATCAACATCATTAAAGAACTCCAGAACATAAATACAAAATAGATTGTTATTGACAGAGAAGTACACTGAAAAAAATATTGTTCATAATATTAATGAACATTGATTATTAACTGTTCTTTCATTGGGACAATGATTTTTTTCATTATACTAATGATTTGTTAATCATAGATCGATGCCTGATTTATTAATAGTATGAATCTAATTTCATCAACATAATGAAAATCTGGTTATTAAATTAATGTAAGATTTTCATTAATATAAAGAACGCGTTCATTGTCCCAATGAATGTTTCTTTTCATTGTCCCAATGAATGTTCTTTGTTTTAATGCTGAAACTTTAATGAACACATATTCATTATATTAATGTACTAAATCATTGATTAATGAGTTGTACATTGTAACAATAAACAATATTATTAATACAAGGAACACACTACATTATATTAATGTACGCGGTTATTAATATCAGGAATAAAATATTAAGACTTTAATGGTGGTCATCTTGATCGGTTACTTTGGCACTTTAATAACGTCTGTGTGGTTGAGTTCTTCAGTGAGGCTTTAGTTTCATTAGAGCGATAAGTGTTTTCTTCAAAATTTTAAATATTTTAAATAAAAGTCCTATCGTATTGTAATTAATTTGTTGTGTTGTCAAATCAAATTCCGCTGTGTGAGATCTCTGGTGTGGGTATTCATTAAAACAGCGCTTTCCAAATATGTTTCAGAAGATAAAAAACAAAAAGAAGAAAAACACAGTAACAAGTCGAGGCATGGAACTGATTAAGGTAAATTCGAATGTTCTTTTAATATTTGGCATTTTAATTATTTTGTTATATGTCTTTTAGAACCGGAAGAAGATGTTGAGACCTGCCTTCAAGCCCTCAAATTCGACAATTTAACATCGGACCCACTTGATGCGACTTGGAAAACCTGTTGCAAATTCGTCTAGACGTTATCAAGTCTAAGGATACAGTTAATATAATGAAGAAATGATCTTTTTATAGAAATCCCTCAGGATATTGACTGGTAAATTAATTTTCTTATTATAATTTACCCTAAAATTATAACATTACTATTCTCTTCGTCGATTCGATTTTTTTAATTTTTAATTTGTATATGCTGTATCGAGTTTAATAAATTATTATTAGTTGATTGCACTTGTTTTTTATTAATAATTCCTAATGGAAAAATTTACTGTGCTCGTAAGTAAGTCGGCACTATTAGTAATTTTGTTACCTCTGTAGCTAAGGGCTTGTTCAAATGGAAATCTATTTATAGCAGAATTGTTTCAGGTAGTTAGCTGGAAAATGACTATTAATGACATTTCATATCAATGACAGCGATCTCCATCGTCGATTATACGATGTAACAAGAGTTACTAATAGTGTCGACTTTTAAATGTATAACTAAATAGGTTATATATTTCATTGTATTAATGATAACGGTTCATTAATATAAGGATTTAAGTACATTATATTAATGAAATCTGTTCATTATACCAATGAATGTGTTCTTCAAATTAATGAACACTGTTCATTGATTTAATGAACTTAAAGTTCATAGAGTTAATGAATTACTTTTCATTGTGCCAATGAAATCGATCATCGGCTCAAAATTAATGATTTAATTCATTATATTAATGAACTTTTTCATTATATTTATGTCGACTTTTGGTTCAGTGTAATAAACCCCATAAAAGCATTCCAGAAGATACTCGCAATTCTGCTGACAAATTGATAAAGTTCCCAATAGCAAAATCCTAATAAGATACTGCCGGCAGCACTATTCCCCATCCTCCAACACTTTAAAATAATAGTAGGTGCGTCAACATCCTCCCTCAACGTACACGCCACGGATTTCCATACGAATCAATCACCGACCGCCGACAGTTTCCCCTATGAATAAGTTTCGCTCGCGCAGAGAGATTGAACGCAGCTTAATATCAACTAAGGTAATTTATACGTAAATAGGTAGGGGTGGGTAAACAGGCGCCAGCAATTTAAATAGAGGCGGCCTGGCTGGGATTTTGTCCGATAGAGACGCATTACAACTTGTTTGCGCGTGATATAAAGACCGATTTTTTTGCCATACTGTATTCACAAACTAGTGATGTGTTGGTATTTGAGTAACGCGATTTTGGAGCGGTATTTTTTTTTAACATCGTGTCGCGCTCCACAACGAATCGGGAACCTGTTACTGAAGAACGACGAAACTATAAATTATTTATATTTTGCAAATAAATTATTTATAATCGCTATTGGAGTTAGCTCGAACCGCAGTAACTGCATAGCGCGGTGTTTCTCTCCAGCCGTCGCGCTCCTAGGGTCGCGATTTCGTCGGTTGCGAACAGTAGTAACTGGAACTGGAACTAGTACGTAGCATCGCGCGATCTCGATCCCTTCGTCTGTCACGAAGGGATTAACTGGTAACGACCTATACCGCGACGTATTTCGCTCCAGTGCGCGACCGCCGCGCGCCGGCGCCGTAGCGCTCGTAGTAACCGGAGAGCTGGCGACATATTTAAAGAACATATTTTAGGCAAGTTAAATTAAAATTAAATTTTATTAACTGGTGAACCCAGAATCCAAGTCGGGCAGGGGGTTTGCGGGTATTTACACGCTGTAAAAATTTTAGAATGCTTAAAGTATATTTTTTCTAGGTATAATAATTAAACATATTTGGGATGGTCGGGTTACACTTTAAAACCGAAAAAAAGTCTGGCATACTTACTTATTTCTAGGTTAAATAGATGCTAAAATTTAAGAATAAACAAATTTCAAGTTGCCTAAAGGATATTTTTTGGATTTATTTTTTTGCAAATATAAAGGTTTACGCAGTAGCAAAATACCCGCAAACCCCCTGCCCGACTTAGGATTCTGGGTTCACCAGTTAATAAACTTTTAACATTTTTTTTGTTGTTTTAACTTGCCTAAAATATGTTCTCTAAATATGTCGTCAGCTCTTAGATTATAGGGTCGAGTTTTCCTCGGTCGCGAACGAGTAACTGGAACTGGTAAGTACGTAGCGTCGAGCTTTGATCGGTCGCTGTACTAGGCATTTTTGATCGATACTAAATACATCTTAGGAATATTAGATAGTTACATATAAACGCTTTTACCAAAATAAGAATAAACAAAGAAGAAATATGACCAAAAAAAAACGGAAATTTGTAAAGCTACTCTCAATTGGTTGAAAATATAATCCCAATTAAAGTTATATAGTCTGCAGAATTAAGAGAATTACATTTTACTAATATACGGGAATAAAGTAAGACTGATTTTATTTTGATTATCTGACATGAACATTTTACTTCGAAAATTTCCACCAATAAGGAATATACGAAGATAAAAACATACACGTAGATATAAATACATTAAGCATATGACGTAGGTATCTCGAATAATGATTCAAATTATATTACTTTTTATTGTTTAAAAAAACGAAATGACTAAAAAAGCTAAACTATTTCTAAAGTAAACAGATTTTAAGAAAAAAGATAGAACAATAAATTTTTAACTCTATGGAAAAATACAAAATATAAATATAACAAAAAAATATAAATCTTACAAATGTATGTATTTTAATTTAAATTCTAACGGTTATAATGTGTATCAGAAGAATATAAATATAAATATTATTGGCAAATATACAGGGTGGCCCATCGAAAACGTTCCGCAAGGCATAACGGCCAGGGTATTTATTTTTTCAAAAAATCCAAAAGCAAGTCAACTTTGTTTGTGAGGGGGACAACTTTTGCCCCAAAAATTATTGCAAAATATTCAACCCTCTAAGCGGGGGTGTCCTCCCCCAACTTTTTTCAAATGGAAAGGGGGTAAGTAGCGCCGCAATGAAAAGTGCTTTCTATTCTCTATATTTCCCCGCTTCGTTTTTGAAAATCGGTCGAGTCATTGAGAAAATATGAAGGATTGAAATTTCAAAATTTTATTTAAGCATTTATCAGAGTAAATCACAATTAAGGATAAATGCGACCAATTTGCAGTTTTTTCTTATTATTTCTAGATGTTTACGTATTTTTTCACTTGCCACAACGTTGAACGATCAGGTGCGGTGACTTGTACGTTGAAGTTCTTCTCAATGTCATTAAACTGACCCACAATAGAATTTCCAAAAATACCAGCCCACACGTTCAATTTCTGAGGGTTTTGTGTGTGCACCTCGTGAAAAACCCTGGGATTGTCCTCAGTCCAGTACCGACAGTTGTGCCGATTAACTACACCGTTCAAAAAGAAAGTACACTCATCCGAAAAACACACATTAAATAGGAAATTATTATCATTCGCCACTCGTTCACTCATAGTTTCACAAAATTGCAAGGAACGATCAAAATCGTCTTCTTTGAGTTCTTGTACCAACTAAATTTTGTACGGGTGGAACTTGTGTTTTTTTAATATCCTTTGGAAACTTACGATTCCTGCCGGTCTCATTGGCTAATTTTCTTGTACTCAGAATACTGTCCATGGCAACTTGGCCCAATACGAATACCTCCATAGCTTCATTTACTACAGGATTTTCCCTCTGCTTCTTTTTATTCATAACGGAACCAGTTTCGCGAAATTTTGCTACTAACTGGCGAACAATTTTGCCATAAAGGTGTTTGTCAGGATGGCGTTCATTGAATATCTGCGCAACCCGATTGCCACATTCATTATTTTGGTTTTACGTACATACAGTTTTGGTTGCTTTTGTCATAATTAACATAGAAATTATTACTAATTACAAAATAGATTTGTCTCTTCTTGCTTGAATTGAAAATATTGTTTACTTGTTTTTTTTGTTAATGAATATCGTTATTTTAATTTGGCTTTGAACTAACCGCAAGAAACTCACGAGAAACGCAAATATATATTCAGTTTAAAATTGAAACCTATTTTGTGATTACATTTTTTATTGGAAAATGCAGATTTACATGGAATAGAGCAATTCGTTGCTATTTCCGAAAATTACCCAATCTATTTTTTGCTATCGTTAAAAAGCAACGGGTTAGTGCTGGCTTGTAAAGGAAACATTATGGTTTATCACCAACCAATAAAAAGTATTATGCCGATTGCTTTCGATTTAAAGATTGAAGAACTGTCATAATTTCGAAACATAAACTTATTTACAGCAGTTATAAAGCTAGAAATTTGAAAGTTACGCTGTACTCCATTACTTTTTTCTGTCAAATTAAATGAATTCAATCACTGTTTTATATCATAAAATGATAGAAGTTTTAGCGGCGAAGCTTCCATTGATGCGAGTGATGCGTCGCATCATGGTAGATTTGTAACACTCATAATTTCGAGCAGTACGATTCAATTTCGTTTTCCGTATTTAAATTATGCTAATATTTTCGATACAATAAGCCAGATTGGAGCTGCTCTAGATTGGCCCCACGCAGCGAATCAAATGAGATTGTATCGTGCTATAGAGCAGTAGCCCACATTCACCCTCAGGAAAATAATTTATTTTTATAGGCGATGAATTGTTTTTTTCCGGTTTGGATGTTCGATAGCTGCCAGAATTCACGCGTTGGCAAAGCGGATATCGAAAAATTCAAGATGGGAAAAAGATATATGGAAAATCAGAATATATTTTCACTCTTTTTCTCATCGTTGAGTTGGATTGAAATAATTAATATTGATAAACGATATATTTAATTAAAAATAAGATTTAAGATTTTTAATTTTTACCTTATAGGAGGCACGTAGGCCCATACTTGATTTTTTTTCTCAAAAACTGAGACTTTGACTGTTTTTGATGTTATTACAAATTTTGTTGCAAATATTATTCCTAATCATAAATTGAAAACCGCGTTTCGCAAGCTAATGTAATTTTGGAGTTACGATTTTTTAAAATTTTTAGCCCCTTCCCATATCCCCTTACCCCCACCAAAAACTAATGGCCAGATTCTCGGGTGCCACAGTATTTTTGTGCCAAATTTGGTTATCCTTGTTAACCTCTGACCTACCATACCTCTCAGTATGGTCGGCTAAAAAGAAGATAAATGGAAGTTGTTGATATGTTTGCGACAGTTTCCATGGTGATTTACTTATCCACGTAAGTATATTTGATCTAGGGCTATATCATTCTATTCTAAGTGTCATTTTCTATCGAATACAGTACCGAGGGAATCTAAAAATCAAAAGTTGTAGTAATTTTTAATGACACAGGGAGTAACCGAAACAAACTGAATCAATCAATACCTATTTCTGTCATATACTAATATACCAAATCTCGTTTTTTTATCTGAAAAAATAAAAAAATACTAGTATAGAGTAAAGACTCTATATACTATAGTATAGAGTATAGACTCTATATACTAGTATAGACTCTATATACTATATATAGAGTATTGTAGATAAACGATGAGATTTTTACAAATTGTAAGTTTGGGATTCGTTGAAGGACTATTAGAGCTACAATTTAAAAATATTTTTACAAGATACAGAGTGTCCCAAATAAATAAAAAATATCAAAGTTGTATTTTTTTAAATGGAACACCCTGTATATTATTACATTTTTAGTTTCTACGATTAAAATAAAGGTAAATTTGATTAAGGATTATTATACTTAAACCTTACCGTTTTTGAAATATTTTCAATTTTGTGAAATTGCAGTAAAAATTTTAAAGCTTCATTTCTCCAAGGGTATCAATGTTTTTAATACTAAATATTTAATGAAGTTTATTTATTGATCAGTTATTGTGTTGCAATACTAAAAATAATACTACCTTATACAGAGTGTCTAAAAATTTATTTTAAATAATTATTAGCTTCAAACGGCAATAACTTCTTTAATTTAAATGGAATGCCCTGCATATTTTAGAAGAATCAGATGCACAATTAAATTGTCTATCAAATTGTATTATACCATTTTTTACCTATCCCTTCAACTTTTCGTAGAAAATGCATTTTCTTATAATTTAGACCTCATTTATCAATATATCCATGGAATATTGACATTTTAGATTGTTTTTAAAGCAACAAATGTACAAAATGTACAGACTAGTAATATTATGGTTTTTAGCAAAACGATAATATTACTAGGCCATTTGTATGCAAAAAGAAAACTATTTAAATCTTTAATTAAATATAACACTATTATTCCCGTAATTAATTAAATATAACACTATTATTTCCGCCCATATACTAATTAATGGCATACTTAATTTTGTTCGTTAATAAATTATTATAAATAAATGTGGATTTTTGAGTCAGAAATCAATATAATAATAAGTTATCAAATTAAAGTCTTTGTTGTTATAAATAAGCATTTATTAAAAAATGAAATATCATTTTTAAGGTGTTACTTTTATCACACTGTCTAATGCCCATACAAAATTCAGTTTTTAGTATTTGGAGCAATTATTATTAATCAACGCAAACAGTCAGTTAATGTAGTTTGAATACTGGAATCATATTAATTGGTCCTCTTTAACAAATATTTAAACAGTTTTTTTTTATTTTTAATGAAATAAACGAATTATATCGACAATATTAGTATCTGTACTCTTTAAAAATTTGGTACATCTTTAAAAATAATCTAAAATGTCAATAGTCCATGGGTATATTGATAAATAAGTTCTAAATTACAAGAAATTGCATTTTCTACGGAAAGTTAAAGAGATAGGTAAAAAATGGTATAATATTTGATAGACAATTAAATTGTGCATCTGATTCTCGTAAAATATACAGGGTGTTCCATTTAAATTAAACAAGTTATTGCCGTTTGAAGCTAATAATTATTTAAAATAAATTTTTAGACACTCTGTATAAGGTAGTATTATTTTTATTATTGCAACACAATAACTGATCAATAAATAAACTTCATTAAATATTTAGTATTAAAAACATTGATACCCTTGGAGAAATGAAGCTTTAAAATTTTTACTGCAATTTCACAAAATTGAAAATATTTCAAAAACGGTAAGGTTTAAGTATAATAATCCTTAATCAAATTTACCTTTATTTTAATCGTAGAAACTAAAAATGTAATAATATACAGGGTGTTCCATTTAAAAAAATACAACTTTGATATTTTTTACTTATTTGGGACACTCTGTATCTTGTAAAATTATTTTTAAATTGTACCTCTAATAGTCCTTCATCGAACCCAAAACTTACAATTTGTAAAAATCTCATCGTTTTGCTACAATACTCCGTGTCGTATGTGGTGAACAACCCTCTATAGGTGTGAGCGACTTTTGAAAATTATCCGGTATTGTAAGAAAATATTATCTTATAATTTGAACGTGATTTTTATAAGGTACTCACAATCAACCCTAATTATATTAAATTCCTTTTCTCTGCAGGATTACAGAAAAACGCATAAGTTTCCAAAACCTTTTTCCTTATAGAAAACTAAAATCCCCGGAAAACTTCTCCACATGGAAAAATTAAGAATCCGACAGAATTTTATTCGCCTAAGTAGTTCCGGGAGTTTGTTGTTTGTCGAGAAAAACGAACAAGTTCCCTCTCTGGCGGAAATTTTCCGGCAATCGGTCTCGGTAATTGAACGAAATATTTTGAAAAGTTTTCAGTTTCGACGGGCCCCGGCTCGTTAGGAAAAATTTCGAAATTTCCGGTTAAACTGCCAAATTAAATTTTTACGGGGAAACTTGGACCGGTCTTCCTCGATAATAGAACAGATAAATACCGAAAATTTCGCAATTTTGAAGATATTTTCTTCTTTTTCAAACCATACTTTTCAATTTATCTCGATTGTGCGGTTATTAAAAAAAGATAGGTCACAAAACTACTCACCGGGGCGAAAAACGGACACGTTAAAATTTTTATGTATTTTAAATTAATTTTAAAATACATAATTATAATATAATATATTAATATTAATTATTCGTATTTTAGCCATGTTTCATGGCTAATCTTACTGTAGGTTTGCCCAATAATTTCATTCTTCTTTTATAATATTAATTAATATATTTTGTTCTAATGGGCCGATTTTGATGATTTTCTAAACAATTTGCAGCTAAATAAACCCCGAATTATCTAAAAAAACTATGAACTGGATACCACATCACCGAAAAAAAAGAGGTCTCCCAAAAAGAACTTTGCACGAAGGAGTTCGTAAAGCCATGAGTATGAGAAACTTAGACGATGGCCAATGGGAGGATAGAAAACAAAGGAGTCTAGATATCGGACAAAGTCGCCGCACGTTTTAAACCGATTGAATATATATATCGCTAAATTATCTGACTTGCGCCCGGTGGCGTAGAGGTACAGGTTCTCGTCTACCAATCTCAAGGTGTGGGTTCGATTCCCACACCCGGCGTTTCATCAGCCGACTATTTTTATTAAAATAAAAATAGTTTGGGTATCTAGATCGACTCAGCCTTAAATGAGTACTTGGGATTCACAATCCTGAGGTAATAATAGGCGGTTGAAGCGTAGTGCTAGCCACATTACCTTCCTTGTATACCGAACGGCTCTAGTATAGCAAGCTGTACCTTGCTACTCCCAATGCGTTAAACGGGAGCTATTATTATTATAATTATCTGACTTTTTAGTACTTCTTTCTAAATTAAAAATGAAAGTTTCCATCTATCAATTATACGAGAGAAAGGTTAGGTTAGGTTGCTGGGGTTTGGGATCATGTTTGATCCCTCACTCGGAGGCCTTGGGTCCATTGCGATACCCCTGTATTGTTGTATCAAACCTTCCTATCATTATTTCTTTGCGTTAAAGCTCTTCCAGCTCTTTGCAAAGTTCCCGATGTCGCTGATGTTGGCTTTTTCTGCTTCGTCTAGTACCCCCAAAAAACCTTGCCCTAAAGTTTTAAAGCGTCGGTATTCCAGTGCCGGACAGTGAAACAGCAGGTGCTCTATGGTTTCTTCTTCCTCTCCGTATTCTCTGCAGAAGTCGTCGTTGGAAATCTTCCATCTCACGAGGTCTACCTATCGGTTATAGGTTTTGCTATCTACCACTGGCTATAGTCTTCGAGCTGTAGCGCAGTCCTCACGGTGTTGCCACGTCTCTTGCTGCTTGGCCTTTATGGTAGTTCCCAGACGAGGGAAAACAAAATGTGAATATTTTGGTGAAAATTTGAAACACTCTGTGGAATATATTAATAAAGCAAGGATTTTAAAAATCATTTTATCATCTAGGTACGTCTTTTCTCGAGAGTTTTTTTTATTCATCCTAATAAATTTTTTTATCGGATATATTCTCTTTTGAATAAGACAGTAACGGTTTGCTGCAATTTTAGCCCCCCCATTGCTTTTGAATCCTCATCACCACACTTATAAAATAGTGTTTATTGCTTTTGTTATATCACTGTCATTGAAAAAGTCGTAATATTAATATTATTTATTAACGTTTACTTTACTAGAGATGGTTTTAAGTTCTGAAGTATAGGCTGTTGCTGCTTTAATTGATAATGGCAGAGACCAACTTTTGGACTTAAAACTATATCTGCTAGCGTCACTGCCCAGACAGTAATATAATTTGATTTTTCAAATACAGTGATATTACATAAATCATAAATACTGTTTTTGTCATACGCTCCCAAAAACAGCTATTTTACGGACTCATTTCAGTCCGTAAAATGTTTCTTTTTCGGCCTAGGCCGTAAAGGTCGTCATGGCAACCTTTATGGACTAAAATGTCTAAATTCGTTATTTGGTTGTTTTATTTTGTCATTCGAAATTTGTCACAAAATCACATAAAATTATACATATATTTATAATTAAATTATTAAATACTAACAATATCAAAAGCTAAGTTATTTGTTTAAAGTAAGTACCTAGGTACCTATTTAAAAGAGGCTTTTAAATTAAAATATTCTTAAATTACAGTCACAAACATTCAAACCATCGTCAATTTGGTCGAAATATTCCATGCTGAGAGCAGTGTTAAGTGTTAAAGAAGATATTTATATTGACAAATTTCCAAAACTTATTGCTTTTTTGAAGAGGAATTCGGTTGGTTACGAGCCTAAAAAGTCTAAGGTTTTGTCCATAAAAGAGATCGGTGATTTTTTGGCCACGGCTAGTGATGAAACTTATTTACTTACTAAGGTAAGTTTGCGATAATGATTTTTAAAATATATAGATGGTTTCTTATTCCATTGTATTTGATTTTTAAATTATTAAATACTAACAATATCAAAAGCTAAGTTATTTGGAAAAATAAAAATGAAATGAACAATTTTGTGCATTTTGAAAACTTGCATCTGCAATCGAAACGACTCCTCCATTGGCAGGTAAATTTACTTTCTGATGAGGTGGAGTAAATGCGAACGATGATGTACTTGGTAATACATCCGTGGAAGTGGTCGCGATTTTCTTTTCCCCCATTAGCAGTTTGCAAACTTTCTTCTTTTTCTCAATAGATTCTTCTATGTAACCTTCGGCCACTGTGGACGACCTAAATAATTATTGTTGTTTAGAACAAGATCGGAAAATATTAAAATTTTTACCTCCAACCTCCTAGGCGTTTCAGCGATGTAAAATCCACATCTGCATCTGCAGCAAGAGTAGCAGAACTACGTCGGAAACAATGACCTGTATATTCGTTTGGGTTCGACAACTTTAAAAATGCTGCTACAATCGATGGCATCTTCCCAAATGAATGAATGCCGACTCGTTGCACGGTGCATTTTCCTTTACGATAAGAGATGAAGACATAATCATGTGGTACATTTTTTGGCCTAAGACAAGCATATTTTCTATACAACTCAACTGGATTGACAACGTTCCCTTCGTTCACCACCGGAAACACTCTTTTGATATTAGTTTTTGTATCCGCAAGGGTAACTAAAAGGCAGCTGTTGTCTTTTTCTATGATGTCTTGCACTCGTAGAGAGTACAATTCTTCTCTTCTACATGCTCACAAAGGCCAATGACAAGAGCTACCTAAAAATCAAATACAATGGAATAAGAAACCATCTATATATTTTAAAAATCATTATCGCAAACTTACCTTAGTAAGTAAATAAGTTTCATCACTAGCCGTGGCCAAAAAAAATCACCGATCTCTTTTATGGACAAAACCTTAGACTTTTTAGGCTCGTAACCAACCGAATTCCTCTTCAAAAAGCAATAAGTTTTGGAATTTGTCAATATAAATATCTTCTTTAACACTTAACACTGCTCTCAGCATGGGAATATTTCGACCAAATTGACGATGGTTTGAATGTTTGTGACTGTAATTTAAGAATATTTTAATTTAAAAGCCTCTTTTAAATAGGTACCTAGGTACTTACTTTTTCGTGGAAATAATTTAGCAATACATCTTCATTTACAACGAATACGCCATTTTTGTCTTTCCATTCATTAAAAACATCATATTCTTTCTGGTAAATGGCACGAGACTTCACAGGAAGTAAATCCAACACGATTTCTTTGGCCTTATTAGCAATATGTTCGGGATTTTGGAACATTTTAAAATTGTTGATGAATTTGTGTGATTTTGTGACAAATTTCGAATGACATGTCAAAATGCGATGAAATAAACAAACTCGTTACTAAGATATGAATTTATAAGCCAACTTTTTCAAACATTATAATTTCAAATATGGAAAATTTGCAAATATGCGTTCTAAAAAACTGTAAAAAGCGTATGACAAAAAATAGTGTATGTAACACGTACCTAAATTATGTTTTTTAGGACTCATCTACTATTTCGGACTCGGCTAACGCCTCGTCCGCAAACAGTAATGATTCGTCCTAAAAAACATCATTTTAGGTACTAGTTACATAAATAGCTATTATAGGTTTGTTGACTAGGATCAAAAGCAAGGACATTGCGTAAAAATTACGAAAAAAACGAAAAAATATTAGTGCCTTTTGAAAACATTTATTAATTATCTAAAGTTAAATTAAAATATTTATATTATAACCGTTATAAACTAGAATTAAACCAACACACTTTATTGTTACAACCATTCGATTAATACTTGGCCCATTGATAAGTAGAACACGCGCGCCATTGATCTTAAACAAGCAGCCCGAAATTCTCCATTTGGCCACCGCAAAAACCGTAATTTAAAGGGCCATATATTGCGGAGCACACCGGGTGTTAAGTATCTGGCGGTAATTTTGCGCCAGTAGCGTGCATTATATATGTCTCGTGGGGAACGTGTGGAATAAAAAAGAGTTATTAGAGAGTTTGTAGTGGATGTAGCGTTCGAAAAACACGCATACACATTACACAGCATATAACCGGTGTTAATATTACCGCACTCGAAATATGGAACAGAGTAAGAAGAAATTTACAGGATATTTGTTCTGGTAAAGTAAATTAAAGTAAGATGAAAATACGGTTTTCAGTTTTTATTCTAAGAGATTATTATAAGTACATATATCCAGTGGCATGGAGGCTCGTCGTTATTATTGTAGGGAGGTCAATATCTAAAAATATTGCGTCGATTTTTTTAAGACGCGAACAAATTTAATTGGTTTCTTACAACTTACAAGTTACTTGTATGTTTAGTTAAAGGAAAATAAATCTAAAAATAAATACAAATTATGTTAAAATGAAACTTACCTTTACATTTTTAAACAGGTGGCCTAGTTCTTTACACACCTTTTCCACGGTAGGATTTTACATCGTACATTTTCCACGGTGTTTTTCAAAAATATGCATTTTTAAGAAATCGCTGTAACTTTTTTGCTATGGAAAATTTTGTATTTTTATGAAAATATTTCCAAAGCACCTTTTTACGTAAAATTTAATGGTTTAAGTATAATTTTTTTAAAATTAATAATTTAAGAATTATCAACAGAAAAGTTGATTTCTATCGAAAAGAATTTAAAATTACCTTACCAAAAATATAACACACTTGATATTTTGCTCGATTCCTCTTCGAGATATAGAGTATATAAAAATTCGCCCGCTTTAAATAAGTAGGCTTTGAACGGCACCGGCTGTAATGCAAAAAAATTCTAGCTGTGAGAATCAATTAAAACGAAAATAATATTTGCTATGAGAGATGCAGAATTTTATAACAATTAAAAATATGTTTAACCAACATCAACACATTTAAGCTATATCTAATAACAATAAAAATAAATAACAAACCAAGACATGAGATTTTGCTACGATGTCGAACACCATATCGACCGTCTTCTGTTATGGATAGACGGGGCCGTTTTTGAACATTTCTCGCGGAATTCATTAACTCAATGGGGGTGAAAGATACGTTCTTATAACTGCTAAGTATTTCTAATTCTTGTCTAGATTATACGGAAGAATAAGGAACCTTTATTCTCCCGCAAATATATCCATAGGATTAGATCCATGGGCACTAAGTCAGGCGGCCTCAAAGGCCAACGGCTGGGATCTTGGTTAGCTATTCAAAAATTTGCTGATAACTTCAGCGTTCTTGCTGGAAAAATATGTTTTCGAGTTCCATTAAAAGCATATCATCAATAAGGGGTCCAAAGCCTACTAGTTAAAAGTGGCGAACTTTTAAATATTCTGTATTTCGAAGGGGATTATAACAAAATATCAAGTGTGCTATATTTTTGGAAAGGTAATTTTAAATTTTTTTCAGTTAATTAAAAATATAGAGGGTGTCCCAAATAAAAAATCAATTTTTCTGTTTATAACTTTTAAATTATTAATTTAAAAAAATTATACTTAAACCATTAAATTCTACGTAAAAAGGTGCTTTGGAAATGTTTTCATAGAAATACAAAATTTTCCATAGCAAAAATGTTACAGCGATTTGGTAAAAATGCACATTTTTGAAAAATACCCTCTAACTCCAAAACGGTAACAGATATTGATGTGCGGTTTTCACCATCATGTTTTTGATAAAAATTGAGCTCCAGACACCGATATTAGTTTTCGTCTATCTCCTATAGAAAAGGGTGTTTCCCTTTAAAAGCGTCGAATTTGACCCACCCTGTACATACTTATATACTCATGTGAAAGGTTTTCAACTTAATTTGGAGGCAACGGAATTTAGAGGCTTGTACGTGACAGTGAAATTCCATTTATTAAAATATTCCGTTAAAATATTTATGTAACGTTTAATTTCAAAGCAAAAAACCTGCAAAAAACTTACTCGTTTTGAAAGTTTAGTTTGAAGAAGCTAAATTTGGCTCCTGAATCATTAGAATTGTATAAAATATATACTCGTATTATACTAAAAAAAAGGAGTTAAGGAGTTACATAAAAAGGAAATTAAGGAGTTACATAGCATGTTATGTGAAATGAAAAAACTTGAAAAAAACTTAAACAATGAATTCTATACATTGAAATATAAACAATTATTACAAATTTATAAAAATAAGGTACAATACGCTAAATCCCAAAATAATAATTTGAGGATACAAAATGCAGCAAATTTACCTAAGGAGTGCTGGAAAATTATAAATGAATCTAGATGTAAGAATGGTTTTACTAGGCATCCCTTAATATTAATTAATGATGATCATGGTAATTTAATTACCAATGATAATATTCATACATGTAACAGTTTTAACACTCATTTTTTGGAAGTCGTAAAAAATTGTCCTGATCCAAATTTTAAAGATATATTTTTTGAATTTGTGGGCCCATCTAGTTTGTTTATTAAGGACATAGACGTACAAGAAACAAGAGAAATCTTAATAAAAACGACAAAAAAATGTTCAGCAGGGATCGACGAAATTCATGGGAAAGCTCTCAGATATGTCACCGACATAATATGTTGGCCTCTTTCGTATTTGATAAATGAATCATTTAAATGTGGGGAATTTCCACAACTCATAAAAGAATCTAAATGTATACCACTTTATAAAGGCAAGGGTGATAATAGAGATAGAAACAATTATCGTTCGATTTGTATTCAGAGTCAAATATCAAAAAGTTTTGAAGAAGCATATTCTAGAAGACTTGTAAATTTTTTAAATAAATATAAGATATTAAATGAAAACCAACATGGCTTCAGGCAGAATAGATCGACACAAACTGCAATTTATGATTGTCTGGAATATATTTACAAATCACTGAATAATCGTGAACATACTGTTGGTTTGTTTTACGACCTAAGCCGAGCTTTCGATAGTATTGATCATAAGCTTTTGCTAGAGAAGTTATATTCTGTGGGAGTACGGGGTATACCATTGAACTGGGCTGCCTCATATTTATCAAATAGAACACTGACCGTTACAGCTAATGGCGCTAAATCTAGTAGAGCAAATATTAACAAGGGCGTTCCTCAAGGCTCTATATTGGGACCTTTGTTTTTTATTATATTTACAAATGATGTACATAAGTGTTTTAATGGTACAGGATATTCTCTTTTATATGCGGATGACACAAATACACTAGTAAGTGATATAGATTTATATAAAATGATTGATAAATGTAATAAGATATCTAATAATTTTAATAAATATTGCACTAATAACGGCCTTATATTAAATTCTCAAAAGACAGCTCTTATACGATTTCTTCCAAAAAATGTTAGTGTGGACTACAGCCTATATGTAGCAGTTGAAGGACAGTCAATAAGAAATGATAACGTAGTGAAATTTCTGGGTCTTAATTTGGACCAAAAACTAACATGGTCTATTCACATAGATATTTTATGTACAAAACTTAGCAGTGTTTGCTTCTTAATTAGAACGCTACGTACAAATGTTAGTATGGATATACTGAGACTTGTTTACTTTGGCCTAGTACAGTCGATCCTACAGTATGGTCTGATATCCTGGGGATCCTCCTCTCACTTTCAAAAAGCTTTCAACATGCAAAAAAAGATTTTAAGGTATATGCTTAATGTATCACCTGACACATCTTGCAGACCACTATTTAGAATGCATAATATAATGTCACTTCCCAACATGTACATTTATCAATTAATTTTGAATATATATACTAACAGAAATAAGTTTAAATTAAACAATAATTATCATTCTCATGAGACTAGATTTGCTAGTGATCTACATCTACCATACTCAAGGCTGACTGTGAGTCAGAATGCACCGTCATACTTAGGCATAAAATGTTTTAATAAGATTTCTAAAATTGTGACCAATTTGGATCAGGATAATTACAAAAACAAACTGCGGAGTTTCTTATTGAATAATGTATTCTATTCGCTAAAGGAATTTTTAGATTTTTAGGTGTAATTTAAGTACTTTTTCTCGTTTCTTTTCTACTTTTTCTCTGACTAGTCTTATGAGTTGCAGAAGTATATATTTATATTTATATCTGTTTGTATACTCCAACGATGAATAATGATTTATTTATTTATTTATTTATTTATTTATTTATTTATACTAATGTAATTAGCATTAAAAGCATACCTATGCTTTTGGTCGCCATCAGAACATCAATAAAATAGTGTTTATTGTTTATCTAATGTAACTGTCATTGAAAAGTTACAATATTATTGTTTTTCGGCAGTTACCCTAGGTGATTTTAACATCAGCAGTTAATGCCTACCATGTTTATTTAAAGCAGCATTAGCCATACAACTTCAGAACTTAAAACTGGAACAAAATATATTGAACTTTGCAATACATGGAAATTTTGTGTATTTTGGTATTAAGAAAATACATTCACCCGCACGAAAAACGGGCACCTTAAAATGTTGGCTCCACAGAGGCCATCTTCGACATAAGCCATACCAAAGTTTATGGTACGAACGGTTGTCGTCTCGGCGCACTCAGTGATAAGGTTTTCTTATGTTTCTCCCACAGAATCTGAATTTGCCGTTGTTTCTCAGTTTCAATATACAAAGGCATTTGTTGAGGAAACAGTGTCCTGTCAGAAACCCTGTGACAGTCCGAAGATTGTTCTTACTTAAATCAAGGAAAATTTCTGATTTTTCTCGATCGTGAGTTCTGAGAAACTTTCTCAAGTGTTTTGGACCGTTGTAGGATTCCCATGTCAGGTCATGGATGAAATCTTCCAGGTTCTTGCACGTATGTTTCATATACACATGTTAGCGATCAAAGGTTAACTATGTCTGTAAAAGATCCTAAAACCTGTTAATGACTCAGTTGCACACTGGGGCACGTAAGTGACTATTAATATCAGTGGCTGCTTAACCATAAGGTCAAATTAAATGGTCAATGCCCCCCAAAAAATGAGAAGAAAATTAGGAAAAACCTATTTAAATTATACTTTTTGTAAATAACTTTTTCTCGTCCTAAGATATTCTAAACTATTCCCAAAAATCATCAATTTGTCCAATTTTCGCTTCAAAACGTTTTATTTTACCCATTTTCTCTACTGCCGGTCAAAATTTCATTTTGTCCTTCGTTCCCGCTATGTTTTGCACGTATTAAACTCCAAATGCCACGGCTCGTAACGCCAACAAGGTAAGGTATACTACGTATAGAAAATATAACGGGTTAAGGTGCGATAGATATAGTTTATATTGGCCATTGACGTCATTCATAAAAGGATTTCAGTCGTTGGAAAAATTTCGCCGCTTGGGCAGTTTGGTTGTTTATAAAAGCTCAAATTATAAAACAGCCTAGTTTTTTTGTATCGTTTATCGCGTATAATGTTTGGTTTAGTCAATATAAAGCAATATTTAAATTTTTAATATCGAAACAAATCCCGTCTAGTTTGATGTGTAGCGCGAAATTTGTATAGGTACCTAATAATTCATAATTTTCTGGTTATGGATAAATGATGAACTGTGGTTGACTGATTCTGGAATAGATATTTTCAAATAGACAACAGATGGTGTTTAGTTTGTGAAATCGTGCGGTTAAAAGAAAACAATTGCTTAAATTTCGAAAAACGTTTAGAGAAAGAACGCCGCATTGACTTAAAATATAAAAAATGTCAAATAAAACTTTTAGAATTGTGTATGTGTATATATGCATTTATAATTTTTGTAATATTATTATTTGTGTATTTTAAGTCCTACCGTGGAAAATTTGCGTAAAGAACATTGACTGGATTTTCAATGAAATAGCACTAGACCACCTGTTTAAAAATGTAAGGGTAGGTTTCATTTTAACAGAATTTATATTTATTTTTAGATTTATTTTCCTTGAACTAAACTTACAAGTACCTACCTTGCAAGAAACCAATTAAATACGGGCGCGTCTTAAAAAAATCGACGCCATATTTTCAGATATTGACCTCCGTACAATAATGACCACGAGCGGTCACTGATTAATACAAATAAAAATCACAGCAAAACAATTTCCAAACGCCAAAATTTCGAAAACTAAACCGACGAATTCCCTTTTATTACCATAATTTTGTTAAAACTTCCATTTTTTTAAGCACAGCTATGCCGAAAAAAAAACTGCGCGGCTTCCGTTTCCGTCGAAATTCACTTCCGGGGTCGAAGTCCACATAGTGGAAACGTTAAAACGTTGAAATGAGCATTTTTCACAATTAACGTGTGCCGCGAGCGAATAAAGTTTGCGCTCGAATTTGCCTTATTTCAAAAGCGGCATTTTCAGAGCGGAACGGGTTGTTTTCGTTCCAGATTTATTGCAATTTTTAACCTGTTTCATAACGAACAACATCTGATTTTTTTTCAGTAGAAATATTATTTAATTCTCTTTACATTTTAACGTAGCCCCCGTAGGTAGGTACATTTAAAATACCATAATTATTTTAAGTTAACATTCTCTTTATGAAAAATATCTCTACCTTTGTGGCGGATTCGTCTCTCCAAAAAAGTCCTATGGACATTTCGCCACTGTAACTGTATTTATTTATAGTCCATTTATAGTCTGTCCAACGACAAGATCATTGACAGTGATAGATGTGCCTGTCATTTTAATTTCAAAATAGTTTATTTTATTTTACAAAGAAATAAGTTGGAACAACTGGAATGCATAGCAGGAAATTAATATACATATTTAAAATTTGACTGATAAGTGATTACTTCAAAATATTGTGAAAAAAACTATATAAAACTGAAAAAATGTAATCGAGTTATTTTATTTAAAAAAAACGGTATGTGTTAATGCAAAACAAACAAGAACAAAACACCACATACAAAAAAAATATAAAAAACAACTATTCCTTACTTTCAAGCTTCAAGAAACTTCCCGCATTTATTATTATATTTATCAATATAACTTATGTACAAATACAAATTTGTAATATTCCACAGGAATAAATAAAACAACATAAATAAAACAAACTATTTTATTAATAATAGTACAGTACCCTTTGACATTATTTTTCTGCAGTACTAAAATCATTATTTACCTATCGTGTGATATCGATATTTTAAAGCTACTTCAGTAGTATATGTTTAGTACGAACCTTGTAGCATATACGAGATGCACTTATCTACGACATAAGTGCATCGAGATGGTATACAAACTTTAATGATGGTAACTTTATTGGTGTATAAGACTTTATGCCTGGGCAGCGAGTAGTAAAAAAGACACAAAACACACGTAATAACACGAATCACAATGCACCATCGTCCAAAAGGCAGATATTTGACATAAGTTGACAAAAAATTATAATTAACCTAAAAACTGGTTAGAAACAACAAGAGACGACGTATGACGGATTTATATTTAAACCCATCCATAGTTAACTTAAAAAATATTAGAAACTTTTTTTAGTAAACAAAATAGATTGGTATGGGACGTCATCTGCTTTTCTTCTGTCATCGTCTGTCGAAATCTTACCTGAGAAAAAAAAAATAGAGTATAGTATGTTTTGTTCTATTTATGCCTTGTCAGTTTTCTTATTTTAAGAAATAAATGAATGTTTTGTTTATTTTTATTTCAGTAATGTGCGGTATATATCTCCAATTTACCATTTTTTTACGTTTTTTACGTTTGCGCTGATACTTTGGAAATGTTGTGCTCTACTTACCTGTGCAAAGAGAAATATAGCCTCCAATTTTAAGCTAAAGCCCAATATCTGTTATGTATATATCAAACAGCTCTCTCTCTCTCTCTCTCTCTCTCTCTCTCTCTCTCTCTCTGTCTGTGCTTCATGTACAAGCGTGTGCAGTGGATTGTGGGTGATTTTTGATAGCTGGTCTATCCATCGGGAGGGCGAGCGGCCTCTTGGTCTTCTTTCCGGAACCTTGCCCTGTATAATGAGTTTTTCCATACAGTCAGTATCTCTCCTCATAACGTGACCGAAATATTTAAGTATACGTGACTGTATAGAAGTAGAGAGGCGTTCTGTGATGTTCAGTTCTTGGATTATGGATTCATTGGTTCGCCGGGCAGTCCAGGGAATTCTGAGCATTCGTCGCCAACAGTACATCTCAGTTGCGTCAATTTTTTTCATTTCTGACTGTCTCATCGTCCAGGACTCGGAGCCATACATTAATATCGGAAATATTAGGCAGTGAACAAGCCTTTTTTTTAAGTGTTTAGATATGTTTTTGTCTCGCCATATCTTTGAGAGTTTTCGCACTGCCACTCTTGTCATTTCACATCTTCTTCTTATTTCCCCTTCTAACGATCCCGTGTTGTTTATAAGTGACCCAAGATATTTATATATATTGACTTACAACCTCAAAACGACCAATGCTCACTACATCAGGTTTGTTGTTGTTTTGCCTGTCGATAATCATAATTTTTGTTTTAGAGGGATTAATTTTAAGTCCAAGTTTCTCGCTTTCGTCTTCAACCAATTTTAGAAGCTGCAGTAATTCTTCCTCGTTTCCCGCTAGAAGGACCGTATCGTCTGCAAATCTGAGGTTGGTAATTTTGTGACCATTAATTGTTATCCCCCTTGCCAATGTTCCAATGCCCTTCTCATGATATATTCAGTATATATATTGAATAACTGAGGAGATAGTATGCACCCCTGCCTAACACCACAGGTAGGCTGGAAGTCTTCCGAAGTAACGCCATTGATGGTAATTCTACTTTTGTTGTTCACATAGAGATTCTGGATCAATGAAATCAAATGAAGAGGCACGCCCATTTCTTTAAGAACCATCCATAGTTTTGACCATTTGATTTTGTCAAAAGCTTTTCGATAGTCTATGAAAGAAATATAGAGTGGATTGTTAAATTCTCGGGCCTTTTCGATAATCTCACGGATATTCAAAATTTGTTCACGTGTTCCTCGACCTCTTGTGATTCCTGCTTGCTCTGGAGGGATTTGTGGTTGAATATACGGTTTTAACTTTTCGTTAATAATATGAACAAGAATCTTACTGGCATGTGAAATTAGCGCAATGTTACGAAAGTTGTCGCATTTGGCTGGAGATCCCTTTTTGGGGATGGTTATTATGGAACAATAGGTCCAATCTGATGGCCATTGGTGAGTATGCCATATCATATTACATAACTTGTGCAAGATGTCCACACCAAAATCGCCCGGCGCTTAGAGCATTTCGGCCGTGATGTGATCTGGTCCCGGGGCTTTATGATGTTTTAGGTTTTTTATTGCTGCTTCAATTTCCGATCTCAGTATGTCTGGTTCTTCATTAATTATATCACTGTGGAAATAGCAACTAGGCTGAGGATCTTTTTCTTTATACAGTGTTCCGCAGTATGTTCGCCATCGTTCCACTATTTCGTTAATTTCGGTTTTAAGTTGTTCTCGATCGTCTTCTATTGCCCATGTTTTTGGCTTGGATTTTCTTGTGAGGTACTTTATCTTTTTAAATAGGTCCCCTGGTTGATTTGTGAAAGAGTGAGATTCTATTTCCTGGCATATGTTTTCATAGTAGTTGTTCTTGTCGATGGTGCAACACTGTGTTTGATCTCTGTATTTATTTTTCTATATTTATCTTTTTCGTCTTGTGTTTTTATACCACTTTGCACTAATGTTCGTCTTTGTTCCATTTTTAGCAATGTGCTGTCAGAAATCCAATGTTTGTTTTTTGTCTTTTGTTTAGTTGTCGGGAAGTGGCATTACTCAATTGACAACTGAAGTGACAATTTTTAAAGTCTATCCAAATCTGTTGGGGTTGGGTGTTCTCGTTAATGTTCCACGATGTTTTCAGTAGTTCTTGATGGAAATGTGTTACACTTGGCTCTCTAGCTACCACGAAGAAAATTATGGAAACAAAATTTATACTGGAGATCATTAAGAGAGCTCTTTTAAACGAGCCCTAGTTTGTTTAAATCGGGTAACCCAAACCAGAGTTATCCTTATTTTAATAAAAGCAAGTTTAACCTTCCCTCACCACTTTATTTTATGATAGAGCAAAATACTCTATATCAAAAAAATTACAAATTTCTCGATGATTACAATAGTAATATTTAAAATCTCTGTTCACCTGCATATTTTTGGGAAACCCCTGTTTTCAGATCGGCTATCAGAGAAACGCCCCCTAGCGGACATTTTCTGAACTTGAAAATAACTCCGAGCTATTTTTATTGGTCGATTTACTTATTAGATTTTTTTTCCAAAGTTATACGATAAGTAGTTTCTGAGATACATTGGCCTCCATTCTTAGTTGGCCTGGTTAAGATGAGCTGGTCACGTATGCAGAATGCAAGAAAACCGCATACCAAAATCTCTGCTTTACCGTGAGCTTGTAGACGGTAAGAGGAGGCCGGGTGGACAACTGAAATGGTACAAGGACATTTTCCACGATAACTTAAAGAGGATTAACGTGCAGAATGAGTGGGAAACAGCAGCTCACAATAGAACTCAATGGAGAAGAGTTGTAAACTCAGTTAACAGCGACAACCAAAAAGTAAAGAGGCAACAAAGCAATGAGATTTTTGAATGCCCGGAGTGCGGTAGGATTACCTATCGGGCTTTTTTCAGTCACAGAAAAGCTCATGAAAAAAACGCCTTGCGTGACCATCTTTATGTGTGTCGAATACTCGTTAGCGAGTAACGGCTTAGTTGGCCACCCGGTACATTTAAAATACTATAATTATTTTAAGTTAGGTAACATATTTCCTTTATGAAAAATGCCTATTCCTTTGTGGCGGATTAATCTCTCCAAAAAAGTCCTATGGGATTTCGCCACGGTAAGAAAATCTACAAAATAAAATACTTATTTTTTGTAATTACTGCTGCGTTAATCCAACGGAGACTATAATTGTCACCAGTAGTTTACTAATAAACAAATTTGCCTAACGGACAAAAAAATGCTTAACATTTAGGGAAGTATCTTCCATCCCGGATCTTCCGGGAGTGCCTATATTTGGGGCATATTCTAAAGAAGTGGAGAAAGCTAAAAGTGGTCTTCATACCCAAGGCGGGTAAACCGAGCCACTCTTTACCTAAGGACTCCAGACCTATTAGCCTATCATCGTTTCTAATGAAAAAACTAGAGAGGCTGATAGATATTGAGAAGCAATGTGGTGCGCAACACGCATATCTTATAGGTAAGTCAGTCGAAAATGCTCTGCATTCGGTCGTAGGTACAATTGAAAAATCCCTCAGGGATAAGGAATACACATTAGTGGCTTTCTTAGACATACAGAGTGCTTTCAATAATGTAAAGACAGACGCGATCAACAGTGGTGACGCTAGAACCTTTTTTTTTGGAGGGGAAGGACAAGCAATTTTACCAACAGCCTACTTTTTTTTAGAGGCCATAATACATGTAATAATATATCGTGATAGGAATAAAAACCCTTGTTTTAAAAAAATTGTTTTATTGTATTTAAAATTTAAATTTACGACAATGACAAATTTGGGATTTAGACGTCGCGTTGTCGTGACTAATTTCCCAACTCAATTATACATTCCCTCCATTCCTCCATCCACCACATCACCCCCCATAGCTTCACCACTGACGATCAAAAAAGCCATGGAGGAACTAAAGGTAGAGCAGTTAACCATCAAATGGGTGTTAGAAATGCTAGAGACCAGGACTATCCCATCGGAAATGGGAAACACCAAGTGAGCCAATGGGAAACACCAAGTGAACCAATGGGAAACACCAAGTGAGCCAATGGGAAACACCAATCAGCCAAAAAGTGCGCAACAAGAGGCACACCACAAGGGGGGGTATCACCTCTGCTGTGGCTGATTGTAATGAACCCAATCCTGACCTCTCTGACAATGAAGGGAATTAGGATAAAGGCATATGCAGACGACGTACGTGGCAATATTTATCGTTGACGAAGACTTGCAGACAATGACATCATAGAATCTGCTCTGAAGAAGTTAACGGAATGGGCAAAAAGGAATGGTTTGGGCATCAACCCAGACAAAACCGAACTCATTCTGTTTACAAGGACTGCCACTCTCCGGCACTGGAAGACCGACGCTTTAAAACTTTAGG
Source organism: Sitophilus oryzae (assembly GCF_002938485.1). NCBI lineage: Eukaryota > Metazoa > Arthropoda > Insecta > Coleoptera > Curculionidae > Sitophilus > Sitophilus oryzae. The sequence continues at coordinate 413,550 of NW_022146289.1, read as the reverse complement.
GCAAGATTTTTTGGAGGGACTAGAGGAAGCAGCAGAAGCCAACATCAGCGACATCGGGAACTTTGCAAAGAGCTGGAAGGGCTTTAACGCAAAGAAAGAATGAGAATAAGGTTTGGTACAATAATACAGCTTAACCTAACCTAACCTTCGGGAAGTATATCTCTCCCCGTCGTCGAAAGAAAAAAAAACACAAAGAACAAAGAAAATAACTATTTAAAATATCTAAATGCAACTATTCGAAAACTGTAAAAACCGTTGACGTTTTGTTAAAATCACATTATATCAAGTTAAACTTCAAAATTAACAATTACTACCTGATAACAATTACTTAATGAGGTAAAACTAAAAAGCCTCAAACTTTTTGTATGATTATTTTTTAATTTGTTTTTAATTTTTACGTATGTTATGTTTATTTATGTTATGTTCTTTAAAATCAAGGAAGCGATTGCCATACATTACTAGCATCTACAGATGCAGAGCAATACATTTATTTTTATTAGATTGTATTAAAAAAATCTCTTTTATTTTTTTAGAGGCTTTTTTTTACTTTAGATGTTATTGGACATATTCCTAAAACAAATTTAGCCTGTGTTTCCTCTTGGGTTTGAGAAAATCATAAATTTAATTGATCTGCTGCTGAGGAAAGGTTGATGTAATTTGTTTTAACATTAATATCATGATCCCGCTTGAAATGTTTATATAAATCACCTTTAAACCTACTGACAAAATCACACATAGAACATTTTTTTATAATATTTTGTACAGGGTAGTGGTGTTATATACACCGTCACCTAAAACAGTTCAATTATTATCCCTCAATTAAGGATATTAAGATCAAAGTTTCCATTCTTAAGACAGGCGGCTACTGCGAGCGAAACTAAACTAAGCGAAGATAAGATTTGTAAAAATCAGCTTCCACACTTTTTAATGCGTCAGCGGCTACTTGAGCGAAACCAAACGAAAATATATGAACGAAGATTCGAATCGTAGTTTAGTTTCGCTCGTTTTAGTTCGTGACAGGTTCAAGCGAATTTTTCGCAGAGATTCAATACGAAAACTAGGCTGACTACTGAGCGAAAATCGTTCTCAGTGGAGTTTCCATTTAGTTACCATTTGTTTTCATATTCTTAGCTTAGTTTAGTAACGCTCGCAGTGGCCGCCTGCCTTTAAAGAGGACAAAGAAAGACACAGTCAAAGTCTATGCACCATCATTACTAATATCCTGGATGACAATGCTAACACTTGACTCTGTCTTACTTCTTTGATAATTTGGTCAATTACCTTGTGCCACTTGTGCATGTGATTTTAAATACCATGCTAATCTCTTCTTTGCACTAAAATGTTTATTACAAAACACACAAAACTGCGATTACATTCGCATTTATTCATTTCACTTACTTAATAACCAAGTAAATTGTACGGGGAACTATTCTTTTTTGTTCCGGAGACAAAATAGTTCAATGGAACTAGTTTGTTAACCACACACCTCTCGTTTAAATTGCATTGACTTGTATTTTTTGTCACTTTTCACTACTTTTATCAGACAACTACTTTTATCAAAATTGTTGTATTGGGTGTATTTGCGTTCTGACATGTGCGTATTTCTAATATGTTCATGGTCTGGATAGTTTTTTAAGACGAATTTAAACAGATTATAGTTATAGACTGTAACTTAGTTGAAACTAGAAGCTAAAATAGCTCGGTAAAAAATATTTTTTTATCTATTTATGTTTTAAAATGTCTAATAATTATATGTTTCATTAATGTACTAATGCCAGTTTTATTTTATACTAAAAAATCTACAACTAATAGGAAATAATTAAAGTACATTGAAATATGCGTATTTCCAATGTGTTCATTGTTTGGATAGATTTAATTTATTATTGATCCAAAACTATTGTAATCATATTATCATTCAAACGCTATTTCAATTTGGGATGGGAATAATCGGTAAGGTTTCCATACATTATGTATAATGAAATCAGCAATTATTTCAATACAAATTATAATCCTATCATGTTGTGGCATATTAACGATGTTCTTGTAGGGCTTTTGCTATTGGCAGAGCAAAAAAATGTAACGTTGAATGTAATCAGGTAGCATTATAAAAATGCTAATATAAATATTTTTTTGTGTTGTAATTTGTTCTACGCATTACATTGTAACAGTTTTAAGTCTGGCAAAGAGCGAAAAAAGCTATAAAAGAACTATTAAAATGTACTCACAAGACTAGATTAAATTTAAATGTGAGTTGTTTTAATAGTTTTTTTTATGTAGATCTTAATATACAGAAACTATAAAGTGTATAAAGGGATTAATTATTCAACCAGTCTCTTAAATTTTTTCTTACTTTTGTCTTGGGACAAACATTTTCGAAGAATTACAACACACTTACGAAAGTTTTTGTAAACAACGTAACAAAGTAACTTGATTTTCTTGGGTGCCGGATCATAACGACATCCAAGGCAGCGAAAAAGCCGATGAACTAGGAAAACAAGGATCATCGACTCTCTAGAGCCAGTACTGGAAGCACCCAAAGGTGAAATCTGTAGTGCAGTTAAACGCAAAGCAAACGCAAGCGCCTAATTGTAAAATCCCAAAGAAACTGCTGAGACTAAGTAGGAATAAAGATAATTATATAGATTTCAACGGTTCTCTTGACAGGGCGTGTGTCTGTATGTGCTACCTGAACAATTTCAACCTGTGTCAAAAACGTTTTTGCTGCAGACTCTACTTTTGGAAAGCGATACCAAAAAAAGTTTGCCAAACTAAACGAAACCGGGGCTCCGATCTTATCAAGGACCTTCACAAGTTGGTGGAGAGTATAGGGATAGGAGATATGATATATAGTCTTTAACAGATCTTAATATTTTTTTATATTGAAAAAAAGTTAAGTTTCCTATAGCCACATCACCATGCTCTTGTAATCCAATAGGCACTAATTAAGAAGTTGTACTAACCAAATATACACAAACTTGTTAGCCACTGCCTTCCTCGAGGTGGTGAATCGCCAGCGCCTCTATTTAGATTAGCGATGGGAACTATCGAATGAATAAGACTATCGAATGGTTACTGAATGAATGATTTCAACTATCGAATGGTTTTATTCGAATAAAATCATTCATTCATTTGTATACTAAAGCATATGTGACAACCTCGCCGTGCGACTAAATGGTTATCGTTGCGCCACGACTATCGAATGCTTTTGATAAATGAAATTTAGTATTCGTTTGATTTTTATGTGCGTCAGTGCATTATTAGTTCTTTCAAATTTTTATAACTTCGCCTTGTAAATACTGTGCTATTTTTGCGTTTATTAGAATATTTAAAATACTAAAATAGTAGTTTTTTTTTAATTGACGATTGTGTGCGAAGTGGTCAAAATTTTTCCAAAAATTTGTGTGATTTTCCGTAGCCCGATCTTTCAATTATTTAATTTTATATGGTATATTATGGTTAGGTCAGATTGCATTTGTTTAATGGGAAATTTTGAGAAGTAGCAATTTTTAAGAGAGATGAGATGAACTCACAATTAATTTTAAAAATACATATTTGTATTTTAGATGTTTTAATAATATGAATTAGTTGAACTTAATAATCATATTTAAGTAATGTGGTTAAGTAAATGGGGTTATCAAACTCAAATTTTGGGGTGAGAAAATTAAATTGAAAGTTTTACACGTGCCAATTTAAAAAAAGAGTTAACAATGTTTGTATTTTGTTTATGCTAATTCTCTTACATGTAGTTTTTTGCGAAAAAATATTTCATTTATTTTTTAAAGTAAATGCCGGTAAAAGTAAATATTATTTTTAAATAGTAATATAAAGTAATAAAAAGTAATATAAATAATTTTGATTTCTAATTTTTTATTTATATTTTCCTTCCATTACACTGCATGCTTAGAAAATTAATAAATGTTTATATTTCATGATTTTAAAATTTGTTGTTAATATAACAAATTAGTTCTGTAATTATTATTATTTAATAAACCAACGTTGCCATTTAGAGACTATATTATTTTTAAATAGGATCTAATATAAACACTTTTGACTTCTATTTGTTGTTTTTATTTTGCTACTACTTAAAAAAATGTTTATATTATTAAATGATTTTAAATTTTGTTGTTAATAGGTATAACAAATTATTACTGTTATTATTATATATTAAACTAGTCTTTGCTTAAAAACATTAAAAATAATTTTCCTACATCCAAAATAAAAAGTATTATTGCAGTGTAACAACAGAATATTAATAAAAAAATGCAAAACATATAGACATACTATCCCTAACTAACTAATGCTAAAGAATAATTTTCCTTGCTAATACCAAGTAATACGAATATATGGCAACAGCGCCCTTCATAATGTATTTTTTGTGTAAATACTAGCACCTCAATAAAAAAATAATGTTATCTTTATTTGACTCCATAAAAAATCAAAGATGCCGGCTTCTTTCATAGCATTGCCACCGACCGCTGTCGGGTTTCTAGGAAAGAAACCTACGTCACCGGACGACAACTAAAATCCAGTTTATATTTTATTAAAATCGATCCTGGCGAATAAATGAATTTGATAAATGAATGAATTTTATAAATGAATGGTTTTTGCTGCCGAATTACTAGAATACAATATTTCAAGGCAGATGACGCATCTATTCGATAATTTTTATTCGAATAGTTTTCGACGAATGTTTTCTTACTAGCTATCGAATTATTCGAATGAATTGCAACTATCGAATGTTTTGATAGTATTCATTCGATAGTTCCCACTACTAATTTAGATAAAATAAAATAATATAAATTAAATATACAGGTTGTCCCAGAAATAAGTGCAAGTATTTTAACAGTTCGCCCACAGGAACACGCCCCTTAGGTTTTGACATTTTCCGGAAAATATAACATTAAAAAACTTTTGAGTGCCGCTTGTTCAGTTTTGCGGAAATCTGTTTATAGCGCTTTGCGAGAATGCAATTTTGCCACCTACGTTATCCACAATCTGTATATAAGTTATAAGTTTACAAATTCACATTTTGAAATTTCTACAAAAATAAATTAAAATCATTTTATGCACTGTAATTTTTTTAATTATTGTAGATTACTATTAACTATAGTGCAAGGGTACTATATTGTGAGTTAAGAAGCTCTTAACTCACGCATTTTGAGTAAGAATTCAACAACTAACAACTCCGTTATTATCAATTTATTTACTTATGTATTATATCGGGTGCGTCACAAAAGTGGCTCACCCCTATAATTTTTTTTATTTTTTCAGATAACAAAACAAGATTTGGTATTTTAGTATATGACATAAATTGGGAGTGATTGACGTATTCAATTGTTTTTGATCACTTCCTGTTTCGCCGAAAATGACTACAACTTTTGATTTTTAAATGACACCCACAGTATTTTTTTACTTTATTCGATAGAAAATGACACTCTGAATAGAATGACATATCATATGTCAACCATTGACATTTTCACATATGGTTTATTTTAAATTGTAACATGCGGTTCATGACCACAATGACTCGAAATACCAAGTGTGTGGTGCCAAATTATTCGTAGAAAAATGCTAACGAGCCACCCTTATTCTATTTGGAAAAAAATGAGATATCATTAAAACTACGATTTGGGCATCTTTTAACCGACCAAGAGACGAAAAACATTAGATGCTCAAATCTATTTCTCCAAGGCTCTTTGATTAAGAAATAGTGTTTTTAACGCAGCCATGGCACTCTAGATTGAAATTTAAAATACCACAATTTTTAAGTGAAAATGTCAAAAATTGACATGTGATATGTCATTCTATTCAGATTGTCATTTTCTATCGAATAAACTAAAAATATACCGGGGGTGCCATTTTAGAATCAAAAGTTGTAGTAATTTCTGGTGAAACAGGAAGTGACCAAAAACAATTGAATACGTTAATCCATCCTAATTTATGTCATATACTAGCTACCATCTCCTTTTTTTATCTGAAAAAATAAAAAAGCTATAGGGGTGAGCCACTTTTGAGACTCACCCAGTATTTAATTTTACCATTCGAAAAAGTATTAATGTCTCCAAGTGACACTGCCATCTGTATTACAACAATATATTACGACATATAACTGATATGGTGTGATTTTTAAACTCAAATAAAAACTTCACGTCACTTCCCTCACCAACCAACCAAACAAAAAACAATCGGAATGTCGATTAGGACGCCCAGTTTCCAAGGCCCTCTTTGTCGCATAATTTTCAGGCGTCGCGTCGATTTGCATTTGTTTTGCGACGCCCGCGAAGACGATGGCTTTGACACGCCTTTTCGATATCGAGAAGTCGGCGGATGGCAATTTACATGCCACTTTATTCGATGGGAATTACTTTGAGCCTTGACGGTTTGGGGAGTTTTTTTCTGCTGGTGGATATTTAGGAGTTTTTCTGAGTTTAAAATAATATTGATGTAGATAAATTATTACCGTAAAATAAAGGGCTGTTCGAATTATATTCGGGAATCTTTAGCCGCATATTTTGCAGACCAAAAAAATAAAAAATGTGTATGAAATTATAACCTAAAATGCTTCGTTTTGGAAATATATGGTGTAGAAGTTTCATATTTATTTCGTTTCGTCGCTAACAATAGTAAATGGAACTGGATCTGGTAAGTACGTAGCGTCGCGCTTTGATCGGTCGCTGAGCTAGGCATTTTTGATTGATGATAAATACATGTTAGGTACATTCCTCCTCCTTCCTTTTACTCTATAAAAGTATGGTGACATTATAATATCGCATTTATGGTGTCTCTCCATGTTGTTCTGTCTTGCGCAGCAGTACTGGCCTCGTGCAGACTATGACCTATTATTGTCTTCATTTGTTCCACCCAACGGTATGGAGATCTCCTTCTAGGACGTTTCCCGTTCACTTTTCCCTCTACAATTAGTTTTTCTAGGCCATTGGTGTTTCTGGATATGTGGACAAAGTATCTTAAGTATGACTGATTTATTGATATCGACAGTCTAGATTCGATATTCAGTTGTTCTAGTATTGAAATATTTGTACGATGAGCTGTGTACGGTATTCGCAGCATACGTCTATAACACCACATTTCAAAAGCATCGATTTTACGTTTCATTGCCAACTTCAATGTCCAGGTCTCTGAAGCATAAGTGGCAATGGGGAAAATTAGGGCTCTTAGTAGCCTGAGTTTGTTACTAATTGAAATGGCTGAATCCTTCCATATTTTATTGAGCTTGGTCATGGAATTGCGTACTATACACAGTCTTCTCTTGATTTCTGCATCCTCCTTTGTTTGATATCAAGGAGCCGAGATATATATTGATCTACAACTTCGAAACCTGCTATTTCTGTTGTATTCGTGGGTTCTCGATCGATAATCATTAATTTTGTTTTTCTTTTATTTAGCCCATATCTCTCGCTGACCACCTCTAATTTGTGCATAATGGATTTTAATTAATTAGCGGAGGATGCGAGTATAAGTGTATCATCTGCGTACCTTAAATTTGTTATTTGTTTACCGCCTATAGTGATACCTCCCTTGGAGTCTTCCATAACTACCCTCATTATAGATTCGCCACATACATTGAAGAGTAAGGGAGATAAAATGCATCCCTGGCGCACTCCCGCCGCCAAGTCAAATGCATCTGTAATGGTGTTATTTACTCTTACTTTTCCTCTGTTGTTCTCGTACAGACCTCGGATCAGCTGGATAAGGTGTTGAGGGACTCCCATGTTTTCTAGTACAGACCAAAGTTTGCTCCACTTAATACAATCAAATGCTTTGCTGTAGTCCACGAAACACAGATGAGTCGGGATGTTAAACTCATACGCTTTCTCGATAATTTGTCGGACGTTTAATATCTTATACATCATTTTTATACATTAGATAGTTACAAATAAACACTTTTACAAAAATAAGAAAAACGCTCTAAAAAAGCGCCCAACAAAGAAGAAGTATGACCGAAAAAAAAAAGAAAATTAAGTAAAGCTACTTTCAATTGATTAAAAATATAATCTCAATTAGAGTCATAATAATAATTCAGTGAGTCATAATTGTGTCATAATTTTTTAATTTCTTGTTGATTGCTGATTGAATTGGAGCAAGAAATGGCTCAAAATGAAATAAGTAAATGACCAATAGATATTCAGGCTGAGGCGACAAACGCCATATCCAAACTACTTCCATGTAAATCCCGAATAACTTATGAAAAGGAATACAAAAAAAACTTCAAAAATGGAAGCAATTAAAAAACGTGCGTGAAGAAATAAAGTTTCTAACCTATCCTCGCTGTTAAAGTATAATTTAATCTAGCCTTGCGGTTAAAGTACTATTTTATCTACTATTTTTAATGGATATGAGGCAATTTTAACAGTTGCTATGGAAAAAAGGAAATTATGTATTTTAAAAAAGCTGGTAAAATGGAATAGATAAGAAATGAAAAACTGATTAAGTTATGGAGAAGTTATACTCTAAATAAATTAACTAATAGCAGAAAATTAGAGATCTGTTCTTTAGCACAGAAACGGGATAAAAATGAACTTGTAGTTAACATGATTCAAAAACACTGAAACATAAAAATTGTGGTAAAGAGTGACAAAAAATCTGTCCTGTCCTATAAAAAATATTTTAACCTGAAATTTATTTTCAAATTTGCAGTGTAAGTGTTAATGAAAGCTATTAAAACAGTTCAAAAATAACACGTAATTGGTGGTTAAAAAAATATATGCTAGCTTCATATAAATAAAATTTTCAAAAAAACAATGCGTGAAAAACTGGTTGCCGCGATGGAAACGTGAAGTATATTTAGACTTTTACAGCAAAAAATTAGAGCCTTCGAATTTTTAGGAGAAACAAAATGCACGTAACGCACGCATAATAACTCCACAATGCGAATTAATGTTACCATTCCAAATACCCCAAACAGGAATCACTAACACAAAGGCACAAAATCGATTGCCATGGTCGGGTGGAAAATGCGAATAAAAATCGGCGAAAAACAAAAATCGAACCGTAATTTTCCCGGATATTTTCCACATTTAAAATTGTATTTACCAAAAGTTGAGTAGTTTCAATTTTTAATGTTCTTTTTTAAGCTTGTATTTTTATATTGGAATGTAAATAAATTATTCAAGTAACTGTTCAATTTTAAATTCACTGTGTTTGAATAAGAAGTGATAACATTGTTGCTCATAGTATTTTTTTTTCTTTAATTGCAGGTAGGTCACCTTGGTAACCAGGTTATACAAGACTTTTGTTGCTACACAACTTTGTCCATTTGCAGCGCGCAGATAAAAGTTAGCTATTGATGTTCGTAAGGTACCCTATATTAGTATTATTTTTATTATACAGGGTGAGTCTTAAATAAGTGCATATATTTTTAGGGGTAGTATATTTCGACACCAAAAATTACGACGAGTTTTTTTTGTGGAATTTTTTGAATAATTTTTTGGATTTTTTTTTAGTTTTGAGTTAAAAATCACAATTTCTTGATAATATGACAACATAGGTAGTGGATTAAATTTACAAGAAAGAAAACCAGAAAAGATCCAGCCCTTCTTAAAATGTATTCAAAAAATATTTCTTTTTGGAAATTTTCAAAGTAAGCTTATTTGAAAAACGGTAAAGAGAAATATGTTTCTTTTATCGAGATCTACCAGCCCTGAAAATATTTGCACTTATTTGAGACTCACCCTGTATATTACTAGTTGTATTATATTATACAACATTTTCACGCCCCGTTAAATTAGTTTTATAGATTTTTGGTGCGATCATTTGGAGGAGAATATTGCCCACTGAAAAAAGGATCTCTCAGTCGAAATGAATATGACTTTGACCCAAAAGATTGGCGCTTTTCAATAGGGCCAAGAACAACGTTTCTTTACCCAAAGCATTAACTATTTTTTCATAAGCTTTAAAAAATTACTTTAGAGAATAGAATAATCTATCTGTCCATAGTATTTCGCTCTTGACCCAAAATTAATATGCAAAGAAGTTCTTGCTACAAGAACAATAGTCTCTTTGATTCATGCAAAAATTCTTGATTGAAAAGGGACATTTGTTGATTAAAGAGACACTTTTCTTAAACCAATAGCGAATACCATTGACTCAACTAAAATTTATATTGATCTAAGAGAAGTCTATACATCATATACAGGCATATTACGAGGTGTATTATTTTCTGATAAATTTAGGTTTTCCTAGTCTGTAGTAAAGTGATATTATTTTCCTCGATAGTAGGTAGTTATTTCTGCTTCTTCACTCCTTGGAATTTTTTGGAGTGGTTCATCACTCTACAAATTACAAAAAAATGTTACATCACGATTAATCAAAGTAAAGCAGACAAATTATTAAAATTATAAGCTTTGGTCACATTTTGTTTTTTTTAATACGACGACTTGAAATTCTAAAATTTTTGTAATTATTTGCATAAAAAAATCGATACCTATATTCTTATTCTATCTATAGTCACGCATGCATTATCTATACAGATGCATTAGGTAAATGTCTCTTACCTTCAGATATAGCAAATAAATGCTCTAATTTCCATTTTTTCGGAAACTCTTTTAAAGAATCCATATATATCCTAAAATTTGTCCATAAAAAATGACAAATGTATGTTAATAACGATCACTAATTTGTTATACGATATGCGTTTAAAAAGCAAATTATGCAAAATTCCAAATGGAAAATTCCCAGCAACAAAACCCGTGCATACTATGATGTGCGACCTATAAAATGCGACGTGAGACTGATCGGACTGCCGACTGATTGTATATACCGTCCATCGTCATCGTCTTTGCGTGTCGTTATTATTTTTCATCAAAAGAGTATTTAGCTATTCGAAAAATGGCCATGTTTCTTGAATGAAGCACTTCCTAGCGTATTTTTGTTATTATCTTAAAACAAAGTAACTTGCACTTGGTTGAACGAAAATTCAAGAGAAATTTTCGAATTTTTCAAGAGAACAAGTTTTTTTGAGTTAAGAGAGTTTTTCTTCAGGCAAAATATTTTCTTTTACGCTAAAATAAATTCTCTTGCCACTAATTTTTTTTTTCAAGAACGATGACGACTTTAGATCAAGTCTATCTTTTTTATCAGTGAAGGAATGTTTTTTTTTTATTATTATAATACCACTACGACAAGCGATAAACAGGAGCTGATCTTTATATTTAATATCTTTAAATTTTGGCCGAAATATTCGAAAATTTACAAAAATTATATCCGTTATCTTGTGATAATCTACCCCGATGAAAAATAAGCTTGTGGCAATACTGGGTAACCATCTGTACCATACGCGGATAAGAAGATTACTATAATAAACATGAAACTGTACCAACCATACATCGATAGGTTTGTAGCTCATTTGGCAGCTCAGAATTAGAATTTAGAGTTGATAACTTGCATTTTCACTGAAGGACACTGTAATATTTGTTTCAAACCAATAATCAACGAGAATATTCGTATAATTTAATAAAATTACTGTAAATCGCTATAAATAATGAATTGTTTATAATTGAGCTGTAATTCCTGTGTTATTAATCCGGTAAATGATGGAGATAAACTACTGCGATTGATTGAAATTATATTTCAAGATGAAACTTTTGCTAACAACGTTCAGAGAATTCGAATTATGAATTCAATAATGACAAGACAAGTGACATCTGCCTAAAACAGATAGCGATTTAGAGTGATAATTTGGTTATGTAAAAATTAGAGTCACAATTTTGATTATGCAAAAGAAATACTGGATGCCTAACGATTAATATTAATTTAAAAATAAATCCCCAACATGAATAATGAACAAAACATCAAAACACTTAAACAAAAACAGATCACAGACTACACAAAACAAATTGTTGGCTAGTAGCACTTAGCAGTAGATGTAGAGAGATCAGAGATATAGATGTAGTAGTATTTTATGGTCACTTCTTTCCTGCCGGGTAATAGAATTATCGTTTTTTAATAAAAATAAAAAAAAAACGTAAAATTATAAAGCTATATAATAGAATAGTATAAGGTTTTATATTAACTCTAATTTTTTGAAGTTTATGAAAATTATTCATAAAAAAATATACAGGGTGATCTGAACTGTATTCCGGAAACTTCGTCAGTATATTCTGCAGATAAAAATAAATAAAAATGTTCGTATAAATATATGTTCTAAAATGCTTAGTTTCGTAGATACAGGGTGTAGAAGTTTCATTTTTATTTCGATTTTTTCCAAATAATTTCTGAAGTAATGTCAATATTTGGATAAAAATTGGTGTCTGGGAGTTTTTTGACATGAGAAATTTGATTTTGATTTCAATATGACTCCTATCAGTAGAGGGCGCCACCTACATATTTTTTAACTGGTTTGAGGAGTAATAACTTTTCATCCGTACCTGTATAAAACTACCAAGTAGAAAAATATACATTTACAACGTTTTCCACGTGAAAAAGGTTTCTTGGTAAAAATCGCAACGAGTAATGGTTCTCGAGATATTTGGAGTCGAAATTATCAATACCTGTCATCATTGACATAAATTAAACATGTTGACTAAATAGTTATTAGACTGAAATCGTAAATTTGAAATGTTTTTGTGCTAAAAGTTTAACAGAAACTGTTTTATCGTCATTTTTTGCAGAAAAATTTATGATTAATTTAAAAAAATAAAAATTTCCCAAATTTATTATTTCAGTGAAATAAACTGCCCGTCAAATTAAATACCACAGCGATTTTTTTTACTCATTTTCAACGAATTGTAACTTTGAAAAAAATGGACCAATTTTGTTGATTTTTTTAGCATATTAAATTTCGTAGATTGATCTGATTTTTCTAAATTTTGTATGAGATTTAGTTTTCTATGAAGGTGTGAAAAAAGGAAATGCAATTTTTGTGTTGTTGCCATTTTGCTAAAAAACAAAATTTAACTAGAATTATACGTTCTGGGTATAGCTAAGACTAATATCTCGGGACGTATTTGGAATTTTTACGATAACTCATCGGGAATAAAAGATAATCAATTTTTACTCTAACTTGTATTTTTTCTACCTTTCTCAAGAGATAAGCTAACAAAACTGAAGTTAACTTTAAAATTGTAGGATATTCGTTACTAATGTGAAATTAAAAGAAATGATTTAACTAACGGAGTTTAATACAGGATCTCTTAAAAATACGACCAGCGAAAAAGTAAAATTATTTTTTTAATATTCTGAACTTAACAGCCCATAAGGTTAATATAAAAGCTCGACACACGTATTTGATATTTTTGTAAAAACTCTTTTTGTGTCTAAAAATCTGTAGTTTAGCTGCAACTTAGTAGTTTTTTTTTTAATTTCACATTGTAAAAGTAACGAATATCCTACAATGTTAAAGTTAATTTCAGTTTTGTTAGCATATCTCTTAAGAAAGGTAGAAAAATACAAGTTAGAGAAACGGTACGGACAAAAAGTTATTGGGCTTCAAAGCAGTCAAAACACATGTAGGTGGCGCCCTCTACTAGTAAGAGTCATATTGACATCAAAATCAAATTTATCATGTCAAAAAACTCCCCGACACCAATTATTTTCATCCAAGTATTGATGTTATTTCAGAAATTATTTAGAAAAAATCGAAATAAAAATAAAACTTCTACACCCTGTATCTCTGAAACTAAGCATTTTAGGACATACATTTATACAATCTTTTTTACTTATTTTTATCTGCAGAATATGCTCCCGAAGTTTCCGGAATACAGTTCGGACCACCCTGTATATCGTTCAAATCCTTTAATTTAATATCTGTTCGTAAGAAGTAAAGTAGTTACCTTCAAAGTAGTAAGTAACCTTCAAATATGCACACACATTTTTTTTTAAAAAATACAAAGAGCCAAAACAGAAAATCCAAAATGTTGGACAGTTGCGAAAAAAAGTTGCGAAGTACCAAAAAAGTCTTATCTGAAAACACTCAGTCTTGTCTATAAATTAGAAAGAATCTAATCTCTCTAATTTACAGATGTCTCTAATAATCCTGTATTGGTCACTGAAATATCCGAGTCATTGGAACACAATACAGTAATTTATACCAAATTTCGATAAAAAAAAATTGCGTTCAAAATTAATTTTCTTGCATTACAAATATTTGTTTTCCTCTTGTAAAATGTAAAAGCCTTGTGTAAAAGCTATGCCCTTGACCAATACTGTTGGTATTTAATGTGAGTTCAGGCAGCAATAAAAAATACACCTCGAGCTTAATCGCTGCTTTTATCAGATTTTTTCCAAATGATGTCGACCGCGACGAATATCACGCAAAGATGTGATTATTTTGTTAATCAATTTTAAGTATTTGGTGATAGCATGCGCCGGCCTTGCCGAATGGGCATGAAGCGAAGCGAAAATCAATTTCGTTAGGTTAGTAACCTTAAAATGAATAATTTGGATGTCCAGAAACAATGAAGTCATTAGTACCGAGTATTAGTATGCATAATGTGAAAGATATTGATTCATTTTAATGGTTTAGGTCAAAAACTTCGTTCATTTCAAGAAAATATATTAAGAAGCAAGAAATTAAGGTAACGAAAAATTGTCAAAAAACAACGGTCTAGGTAAAGCATTCAACTCATTTTCTAGCTCAGAATTAGAATTATTAGAGTTAAGCAACTCGCATTTTCATTGGAGGACATTGTCGTATTCATTTCAAACCAATAATCAACGAGAATATTCATATAATTTAACAAAATTACTGGAAACCACTATAAATACGAAGTTAGGTTAGTAGTAATGGCCACAGCTGCCAGGGCTATCCGGCGGATGAAATTATGTTCAAAATGTTTTCTCTTTAAATAAATTTAAGCGTTAGCATTATTAGGCATTTGCATAAAAGTGTGTATTTTAGGTGGTACTTTTCAAAATTTGCAGGCTATCGAGGAAACAGAAAATGTACAGATTACAGAAATAAATTGAAAATAACATTTATATTAAATAAATAAATAAATAAATGCCTTTATTGTCAAAAAAAATTACAATTTATAGACAAAGGTAAACTAAACAAACAAAGTAAACAAACAAGGTACACAAATAAACAAACAAAAGATAATACAAAACATTATACAAATATCATTGTCAGTCTTATTGTTTAAAATAAACATTTATAAATGTTTACAATGGCAAAGAATAAAAAAATAAAAGTATTATTCAAAAATATTTAGTTAGTTTATAATAAATATCAATTTCGATGTCATTGGTAAATACAGCAATTGCAAACATTAGACCAGTGTTTAAAAGATGTATAATATTGAATTGTATAATATTGAATTGTATAATATTGAATTGTATAATATTGAGTTATATAATATTGAATTTTAACTAACTCTGAGCGTGGGGTAGGTAGATAAAGATCTTGCTCCGCGTTTCTGAGTGGATAAGTGTGAGATTGCCTTTCTTGAGAAGTTGATACATGCTTACGTATTAGGCAAACGGATTCAAATATAAATAAGGAAGGAAGAGTTAATATTTTTAGTTTTTTAAAAAAGACCTGGCAATGAGTTCTGCTGTTTAGTCCCAGTGAATATCGAACAGCTCTCTTCTGGAGCTTGAAAATGCGGTCAAATTGAGTCGCACAACACGTACCCCAGAATGGAAGGGCATACCTGAGGTGCGACTCAAAAAGTGCATAATAAAGAGTTCTAGCCACTGACAAGTTAAGCTCCTTAGAAACAGATCTTAATGCAAAACAGGCAGAGCTCAATTTTTTCGACAAAGCTTCGATATGCATGTCCCATTTCAGAGAATTGTCTACAACAAGCCCTAAGAATTTTAAAACATCATAGTACAGGCTCCGGTTGCATGATTGTTACGCTCATCGTTCTTTTAATAAAGACCTAATTTTTACGTATATTTATGAATAGGAGAATACACTTTTTACAGTGTGCCTATCAAAAATCTGCCGCAAGGGGTTGCGACGTTTCAAAGTTTTTTAGACGAGCCCGGCAACAGTGCGTCGGGCATCTGTAGCTCTTATACGAGTAATAAAAAACTTTTAAACGGAATTTTGTATTACACACAATTTTTTTATTTATTAATATCTCTGAAACTATTGAAATATATTTACTCATATATTAGGGTTATGTAAAGTGATCTGAAAGGAAGCCAAAAATGCAATAATATACAGTGTGTTCCATTTAAAAATATCATCTCGATACACTAACCCTTTTTTTTGCCACCTTTTAAAAGTTAAAATATATTCCTAAAATATGTCATAGTACATACTTTAAATAAATTCCTAAAATATATCCTAATTACAGTACTAGTACAGAATATCTAGCTACGCAACAGAAAAATACTCTAAATGAAAGAGCTAAAATTGCACAACTAAAATACTAGATGGCGCGACAATATCATAATCAGAATATAATTGGAAATTTTCAACTTTCGGTTTTGAATCGACGTAGATCGAGATCGACGGCACGTCGATGGCCTTGAAGCTCAGCTAAAAATGCACAGTTGCCAGATTCAAACAGACTTTAATCGGCATCCCATTCTTTTTCTGGTGTATAATAATTTCTTTCTATTCTTCCTTTTTTGTCAGATACACCTATATTAATTATTCGTTTGGTTTTTAAAATAGTTTTAATTTTATGTATATTATTAGAAAACATATGCTCTCAAAATACATTTTTAATATACACTACTTTATTATGTTAACTAAGAAAATAACTTTAACTACCTTTAAAATTAATAATATACAGGGCGATTGATAGTGATATTTATTAATGCTGAAACGTTAGTAATGAAATATACGTTTAATAATAATAAAATTATATAAGGATTCTTGCCACTTAACTGCTAATATAGAAATTTAATTCTACGCTGTGTTTGTCATAATGCGGATCAACCTGCTCTCACTACCGGTTTCGGAGCCCTACTCCATCATCAGGTGAGCTTGGGAGATCCACAAAATGACAACCACAGCGCAGAGATAGTTAATTCCGACTTGTCGGAAAGTATCGGTTAGATACTAAGTCCCGAACGGGAGATAGCGGTAGTGAGAGCAGGTTGATCCGCATTATTGACAAACACAGCGTAGAATTAAATTTCTATATTAGCAGTTAAGTAGCAAGAATCCTTATATAATTTTATTATATACCTCTACTGCAAGAAATTTGTTTTCTATTTTTATAATTTGGTTTGCCTGGAAAAAAAGCCTTTTACCATCCTTTTACTATCGATAGTTGCGCCTCGGTGGTACGAAAGTACTACCATTGCACGCAGGCCGCTATCTCCCGTTCGGGAGTCAAGGACTTCATGGTACCATAATATTGCAATGTCATCAAAAATACGCAAGTATAATCAAATATGAGCCCAATCGAACGTCAGGAAGTGGTATCGTAATATGGTACTATATTAAGGTACCACTTTATATATGCATCATAGTAGATGCATTATAGTACCATCATATTACAATGTCACCGAAGATACTTACTATACCAAGTTAAGCCCAATCGAACGCCAGGAAATGGTATCGTATATGGTACTATTATGGTACCTCTTGATATGCTTCATGGTACCATACTATTGCAATGTCATCAAAAATATGCAAGTATATATCAAATATGAGCCCAAATGAACGTCAGGAAGGGGTATCATAATATGGTACTATAGAAGGTACCAGTTTATATGCTCCATCGTGCCATCATATTACGATGTTACCGAAAATACGTAGTATACAAAGTTTAAGTTCAATCGAACGCCAGGAAATGGTATCGTAATATGGTACTACATTATGGAACCCCTTGATATGCTTCATGATACCATAATATTGTAATGTCATCAAAAATACGCAAGTATAATCAATTATGAGCCTAATTGAACGTCAGGAAGTGGTATCGTAATATGGTACTATATTAAGGTACCACTTTATATGCATCATAGTACCATCATATTACAATGTCACCGAAGATACTTACTATACCAAGTATAAGTCCAATCGCACGCCAGGAAATGGTACAGTACATCTGCTGGATCTGTGTCTATGAAAGGAATGCGGACAAAAAACATTTAAATAAACAGCAATATATTTTATACGTCGATTTGACTAGTGCGTCACCGCGATTTTCATTTCATAGCCATCGCTAACGCCGTTTTTTCCCGATCATACGGTATGAACACAATCGAACGTCAGGAAGTGGTGTCATAATAGCAGAACAATACTTATTATATTGTCGCCGAATTACAATCAAAATTCAGGATTCAGTTAGAATCAAACGTCAGGAAGTGATTTTAATTCAGCTCGTAAGATTTAACTCGAACTAACATGGCAAGTTAAATACTTAAATGTTTGAAAAAAGAGCTCTAATGTATTTTAATATGTTTAAATGATGTAGGCTTTATCAGGAAATATTACAATATAAATTACACAATGGCAACACTGCATAAAATTCTTTTAAATTTCGTTTGTAGAAAACTGTTTTCTTTTAAATTTATCGCCCTCTGTTATGTAGTAGTGAAACTACCACATCAAAATATCTGATTTGGAGACAGGCTTTTAAAGCCTGTCTCCTTTTGAGACCTACGATTTTATACATGTAACGAGGCTTCTGTTGCGTAGCTAGATATTCTGTGGTACTAGGTTTGCACAGAAACAAAATTGACAGGTTTTTATTGTGGGGGCTATAGATGCCCGACGTACTAGGTATTGCCGGACTCTGTATATGGGGAGTTTAAAAGTCAATCAATGTACAAATTAACAAGTATAGCTAGAGACGTGAGAAATATAAAATAACACGCGACCGGTGCTATCCCCAAGTCTCTTCCTATATTTGTACAACTGTAAGTATAAGTGTATTCTGTTTTTTAAATTTAAACCTCATTATCTCAATGGAATTGGTGATTGATTTACACTTATTGGCTTCTGAACCCTCCATATGTTAATCTCTCGACAATAATAAACTATTCATCCCTACTCGGCATGTAGTATACTATCGATGAAAATTTTACGAAATGATATTTAAAAAGCGACTCTACTTTAATAGCATTGGTTGTTTTATTTTTATGGAAAACCGCCCCGTATAAGCCGCCAAATAGAATTAGAGGAGCGTCCCCGGGCGATGCGAGCTCTGCCGTGTTTCACTTTTGCAATAAAGACATGTTGCAACGTCAACATAAAGTTTTATTTATGGCATCGGGAACGCAGGAGAGCGGCCTAGCCGGCAACTTTATAGTATTTTTTGCATTAAGTTCTCGAATTTATTACTCTTCATATTCGATATTTATGCCCTTTTTCCTTTTATCTTTGCGTCGGCGTCGCGTCGTATAAATAAGTTCGAAAACACACCGAGCAACATAAATATCATTTTGTTCTAACCTGAGAAATCTGGGAATTTACTTTTGATATAAAAAAACAGGCAATATATCAAGGTTATCATGTTTGCAGTCTCTAGGGAACACTGGTAGGTATTGAAAATGGATACACCAGAAAACAAAATGTTTTGCTTAAATTCGTGATTCTATATTTAGACATATCTATATTTGCCTAACCAACAAAGCATACTTAAATTATTTATTGTTTTTGATGTTTTAGATACTTATCTACAGCGACACAGATAAAGTTTTCATCATATGGGGGATATTTTATTCATTTAGATTAGATTCCGAGAGGTGCGACCTTCTCAGATCTCTGCGACCTCTCAGTCCTACCCTTTTCACAAAGTCTAGCAACTTCAAGACCGAACCCTTCATGTAGCTCCCTGGCAGTGGCCAATCATTATTACCGAGAACCGCACATTTGCCGGGCTTTCGCATCGACATAAAATGTGTTCTTTCCTTTCTTTATCATTCCCATTGTTTTTTATTATTATCCGTATAAATTCCAGATTGTACAGGGTGGGTCAAATTCGACGCTTTTAAATGGAAACGCCCTTTTCTACAGAAGATAGACAAAAACTAATATCGGTGCATGGAGCTCAATTTTCATCAAAAACATGATGGTGAAAACCGCACATCAATATTTGTTACCGTTTCGGAGTTACGGGGTGTTTTTCAAAAATGTGCATTTTTAACAAATCGTTGTAACTTTTTTGCTATGGAAAATTTTGTATTTCTATGAAAACATTTCCGAAGCACCTTTTTACGTATAATTTAATGGTTTAAGTATTTTTTTTTTTAAATTAATAGTTTAAGAGTTATCAACAGAAAAATTGATTTTTTATTTGGGACACCCTCTATATTTTTAATTAACTGAAAAGAATTTAATATTATCTTTCCAAAAATATAGCACACTTGATATTTTGTTATAATCCCCTTCGAAATACAGAATTTTTAGAAGTTCGCCACTTTTAACTAGTAGGCTTTGGACCCCTTATTGATGATATGACCTTAATGCAACCCGAAAACATATTTTTCCAGCAAGACGAAGGCGACGCACCGCCTCTGAACGCTGAAGTTATCAGCAAATTTTGGCAGCCAATTTCAAGAATAATTGAATAGCTAACCAAGATCCCAGCCGTTGGCCGTCGAGGCCGCCTGACTTAGTGCCCATGGATCTAATCCTATGGATATATTTGCGGAACAATAAAGGTTCATTATTCTTCCGTATAATTTAGACAGTTATGAGAAGGTATCTTTCACCCTCACTGAGTTAATGAATTCCGCGAGAAATGTTCAAAAACTGCACCGTTTGTCCATAACAGAAGACGGTCGATATGTCGAACACCTGTAGCAAAATCTCATGTCTCGGTTTGCTATTTATTTTTATTGTTATTAGATATAGTTTAAATGTGTTGATGTTGGTTAAATATATTTTAAATTGTTATAAAATTCTGCATCTCTCAAAGCAAATATTATTTTGGTTTTAATTGATGCTCACAGCTATAATTTTTTTGCATTACAGCCGGTGCCGTTCAAAGCCTACTTATTTAAAGCGGGCGAATTTTTATATACCCTATATCTCGAAGGGGAATCGAGCAAAATATCAAGTGTGTTATATTTTTTGAAAGGTAATTTTAAATTCTTTTTAATAAATTAATAATAAACAGGGTGTTCCATATAAAAAATCAAATTTTCTGTTGATAATTCTTAAATTATTAATTTTAAAAAAATTATACTTAAGCCATTAAATTCTACGTAGAAAGGTGCTTTGAAATGTTTTCATAAAAATACAAAATTTTCCATAGCAAAAAAGTTACAGCGATTTGTTAAAAATGCATATTTTTGAAAAACACCCCGTAATTCCGAAACGGTAACAGATATCGATATGCGGTTTTCACCATAATGTTTTTGACAAAAATTGAGCTCCAGACACCGATATTAGTTTTTGTCTATCTCCTATAGAAACGGGTGTTTCCATTTAAAAGCGTCGAATTTGACACACCCTGTACAGGAATGAACTTAAGATGATCGCCATAGGAGACTACAATATTGTGAGCAAATGATGCATTTACTTGACAATATTATTACCGTGAACCCAAAGAACATTCCTTTTTTGGAAATTCAACTTCCACAGTCAAAAGCCAGGTAAAT
This sequence comes from Sitophilus oryzae, assembly GCF_002938485.1. Lineage (NCBI taxonomy): Eukaryota > Metazoa > Arthropoda > Insecta > Coleoptera > Curculionidae > Sitophilus > Sitophilus oryzae. Next base: position 392,076 of record NW_022146289.1, on the reverse strand, counting down.
CGAGACAAAACTGTAGTTACTGGACAAAGTTTTGGACATACAAAGCAAACACTGTATGAGAGAAAACTATGCTCAATAGCCAGAGAAACGACTTCAATATTTGGGCGGAACTATAATCAGCGAGAGGTGTTTCACTATTGAACTTACCTGTACATTTTTTTGGCAGACCCGGCAGTCGTTGGCATCAGTCTTACGGCAGTCGACTGTACATGTATGGCAGACATAGGCAGTCTTCTTCGCAGTCATTGGCAGTCGCTTGGCAGTAAAATGATATTTTGGTAGTACATATGTTACATATGTTAAATGTCAATATTCGTGATTTCCAAGCCAACTAAACGACTTTTTTCGATCATACGACATATTCAGTACCTATAAATGAATTTTTATTTTTGTTGTTTATTCTATGTTTAATACGAATATAGTTTCAATACATAAACGCGGATTTTTCACCCAAAGATATTTTCGTCAAACGTAATACAGATTTTACACACTTTAATTTGGCAACACTGTCACTTTCAGATCTACACCGTCTTTGATATATTATGTCTTCGCTGTCTGAATTAGAGAAAATAAGTGTTTTATGCGTTGGCCGCAGAACGATTGGTGTCTCCACCGTACAGCAGTTGAGACGTAAGGGAAAATCAAAGCAGCCTTGTCACGAATTCGCCCATTAGGTTGCGTATCTTCCCAATTCTTTCAATCAACGGTAGAACATAAAAAGCCTAAGTAACTTGAACTATATCTCCTATATCTCAAATATGCAAATTTTAGACTTAACATAGTTTGCTTCTAGGATACAGATATTTTTGTCTTTATTGAGAATTATTTTATTGTTTTAGCGTGTTCGAAACAAAGCACCTGCTGGCAAACGATAGTCTGGCAGCTAATAAAACGGATACTCGAAAACGACAAAAGCCAATATCTCGTTAGACATGCCGGTGCTGACAGATATTTTTGCTGACTCTCGGCAGCTTTGGTGGTCGAAACCTAAATAGTTACGCTCAGCCTTACGCTTCGGCAGACTTCGCCTTATTGTTAAGATGTCGGCTCTGCGGTCGTATTTACTTTATATATCCGGTGCTTGTTGTCGCCTGGAAGAAAGGAACTTGTTGCTTATCCGGTTATACTTAGCTGGAAAAATCCAAGACGGAATGCAGCAGAGTGCTTTGAAGTATTTTTACGTTGCAGGTTTTCAGAAACACTCTGAGCTGTACCACTGTACATTTCTATTTCTGTACTTCGCATAGAAGAGTTAAAAGCTGTAGGAAAGTGACCATTACTACGAGTGTCTGTCAAAAAAAGTCGTTTTAATAAAAATATGATAACATTTTTTTTTTCAAACGTCACAAAAGTACCGTATGATCGAAAAGAAAATGGCGTCCAGTTGGCTGGGAAATGACGATCGATGACATTTCTCATATAAATTTACATATAAAATGACAGCGATCTTCATTTCATAGCCATCTACGGTATTAATTTTTGCGAGGTATTTGATAGTATAAAAAAGTCATTTTAACGCCTAAGCATAAAAGTACGAAAATACACGAAAATATATTATCAAACTGACATAAAGTGTCAAATTCAATGAGCGTAACTATAGTTTCTTTATATACCGGGTGTTGCATCGTCGGACGGGACATAGGAAATCCCATGTAAATTTTAATGGGGTCAATTATTGACTTCCCTAATTAGAGAATTCCCTTTAGAGAATAATTCTATTTAGGTTTATTGAAGAGCACTAAAACCCACATTCAAAAGAATAACTTTAGATATTTTTGATTAGCTCGTTTACGAGTTATCGCCGATCTCTTTTTAAATATTTCTCTTTTCTTATGGCCCTGTATTTACTTATGAGTACCAGTCAAGGTAAAAGATAACTGTGAAATGAAGTTGTCATTTCAGAAATTTACCTATTTAGTGCTTTATTTTTATTGAAAACTCATTCCTACATCGGAAATCTTAAAGATGTATTTATAAATACAAATTAATATGAATTAAAGTAAAATAAAGTAATCAATTACAAGATTAATTATAGTATTATTGCAATATTCAATAACTTATTAATTTAGGTACTATTAAATTGTTAGAACTTTAGGATTTAAGAAGATGTTCAAATATTCCTCCATCGATTGCTAGACAATAACCCAGGCGAGCATAAAATTCTCTTCTTACATTCGCTAGTTGGTAAACTGAAATTCTATTGCATTCGGCGGAAATAGCATTTTTTAACTCGCCTAGATTTGGGTATTTTTTATCCTTGTATATCCTGTTTTTTAAATGGCCCCAGAGAAAGAAATCATTTGGCGAAATATCAGGAGACCTTGCTGGCTAATTTACTGTATAATTTAGGCCAATAACGTTTCCGTTAAAACTATTGTCTAAATATTCCCGAACAGCCAGGGTACTATGTGCCGGGCAGCCGTCCATTCGGTACCAAACTTCTTGATTTTCCCTAGCGGCATCATGTAAAACAGGTAAAATATGATTTTCGAGTAGTTCCAAATAATATTCTGCATTTAAATTTCGCGTAAGAAATAATGGCCCGATAATATTGTGTCCGAATATCCCTGCCCAAACATTTACTTTATACGGATATTGCGTCCTTGTTTCGACAAACCTGTGTTGGTTTTCTTTGTTTCAATATCGATAATTTTGAACATTGGGTTCATTATTTAAGGTAAACGTGCATTCGTCAGTGGAACATATGGAAATTCCCTATCCGTGTTTGCTCTTTCCATCATATCAAAACAAAACGCCTGCCGCCGTATTTCGTCCCCACCTCGTAGCTCTTGGTCCTGTTCATATTTGAAGGAATAGTATTTATGTCATTTCAAGATTCGAAACGCTGTAGTGTGATCTATTCCTATTTCATCCTCAAGTTTCCTTGTGCTGATCTTTCCATCGTTCTCTTCCACGCACAATAAAACTTCCAAGTCGGTATCATTTCTTGCATCTTTTCTTTGTTCCTGCCTTGCTTCACATCTGCAGTTATTTATTAGGGTACTTTTGGTCTCAAATCTCTGGATATTCCTTGCGATTTTAGATTTTCCAGGTATCGGTCTATTCGGATACAGAGCAGCAAACATGTCCGACACCTTTTCATAACTATTTCCTTGACAATACCATTTAATCATCAATACTTTTTCTTCGGTAGTGTTATTCATGGCTGATATTTTCGATGTAGGTATCAGTTTTTAATAATAATAATAAAGCACTAAATAGATAAATTTCTGAAATGACAACTTCATTTGACAGTTATCTTTTACCTTGACTGGTGCTCATAAGTAAATACAGGGCCATAAGAAAGAAGAAATATTTAAAAAAAAATCGGCGGTAACTCGTAAACGGGCTAATCAAAAAAATCTATTCTTTTGAATGTGGGTTTTAGTGCTCTTCAATAAACTTAAATAGAATTATTCTCTAAAATAATTAGGGAAGCCAATAATTGATCCCATTAAAATTTACATGGGATTTCCAATGTCCCGCTCTACGATGCAACACCCGGTATAATAATTACATACAAGGTATGATTTTTAAATCTTTTTATATTATTTGGTATGTTATATATTGGTTTGGTATGTTCTATTGGGAGTGCCTCAGCTGTATGTCAAACGTACTGCCTCGCCAGAAAAAGTGTCATTTTTACTCCTAATAAAACAATATGCTAATTTTTCTAATTTTGACAGTTAAAGTGACACTTTTCATAATCATTTGACGTTTTGAAATATGTTCTGTTTTGTAACTCAAGTTACGAAATGTTTATCTTTTTACAACTATTAATTAAATAAATGATTCGTCACTAGTCGCTTAAAAAACAAAAAAGAAACAATTTTTAAGTCATTTTTTACAACATATACACGATTAAAAAATAGCATAAAGTTAATATCTATTCATTTAAGGCAAAGCTTCAGAAATAAAAATTTACGATAAAATTACCATTAAACATATAACTGTTTCTCCAGAAAACCCTATATGGGTAATTCGCCACTGCAAGAAAATCTACAAAATAAAATAGTTATTTTTTGGAAACACTTCTGGCGTTAACCCAAACGGAAACTACTTGTCAGAAGTTAGATTTACAGAATTAATAAAAATTTGCCTAATAAAGAAAAAAATGCTTTACGTTTCGGAAAGTTTATTTCTTTCCGTCGTTAAAAAAATAAAAAGAATAAAAAAAATATATTTAAAATATTTAAATTCAACTATTCGAGAACACTTTAGTTTTTTTAAAACAGATACGTCTACAGAAACCGTTGACGTTCTGTTAAAATGACAATATATCAAGTTAAACTTCAAAATTAACAATTACTACCTGATAACCATTACTTAATAAGGTAAAACCAAAATGCCCCAAACTTTCTGTATGAGTATTTTTAATTTTTACGTATGTTATGCTTATTTATGTTATGTTCTTTAAAATCTAAGGAGCGATTGCCATACATTACTAACATCTACAGATGCATGAGCAATATATTATTTTTATTAGATTGTATTAAAAAAGCCTCTTTATTTACCAAAAAAAAATACCCATATAGGATTTTTTGGAGAGATGAATCCGCGACATAGGTATAGATATTTTTTATATAACTGTTATTGGTAAATACTTATAGTTATGAGCCTGCACGTAGTTTCATGGATTTCACTCCTCTACATGACTTCTTGGGGATTAATTAATCAAATTATAACATGGAATACAAAAACACAAGGAACTGTGTAAGAACAGACAATGTGGTTTCTCAGCCCGGCCCTGTTTAATTTAGTTATGGATGACATAATAAAGGATACAAGTGCAGCTGTTACAAGAGTATACACCAGTCATAGAAATCTACAACCAATTTGGATAAAAGAATGCGTATTTGCAGATGACTTGGCAATTTTAGCTCACAGCGAAAAAGAACTGAAAAGAAATCTAGAAATCTGGCTGCGAAAGAAAGAGAAATCTAAAAATCAATGAGATTAAAACAAAAGTTATGATTTTAGGTAAAACAGAAATCAATATGAATGTAGAGGTAAATGACATCAATTTGGAACAAGTCGATTCATACAAATATTTGGGAGTGAACATTAGTAGCACAGGAGAACAAGAGACGGAAATCATCGAAAGAA